>NC_060895.1:22005324-22062376 GCF_014805685.1 Silurus meridionalis
CATTCCAGTTTTTTTGACAAATAATTAATTTAGAGGTTCTCCAGGGAAGATTCCTGGACATTTTCTGAAGATCGAATGCTTCATAGACCTCATCTTATTAGATTAGTGACGTTCAATTTGTTTAAACCCAGAGATCAGAGTACTTTTTTTATACCTAAAAACAGATTAGCCCTGAGAAAACACTGTCAATTTCTGTTAATTAATCAACAAACAAACTATGCATTTATTTTCTGGATATTTTTCATTTTCAGTGTCTGGAATGATGTTAATTTCTTTTATGAGAAGGCTCATGGGAATTCATCACAATGTCCACGCTGATCGGGAGCTCGAATCGGTCCAGCATGTTTATTAAACTCTTCTTCGGGACTCCATGATGATTCCTCCTGGTGACACAAGGAGGAAGGAGTTTACTGAAAGAAGTCGAAAGTTTGGATACGCCTTTTCCTTCGGTGTCTAGTCTTGATTTTTTTCAATTATTTTCAACATTGTACAACTAATACTGATGAAAAACCAAACTAAGAAAGAACATGCATGGAATTGTGTAGTAAACAAAAACGTGTTAAACATCCCAGAATACATTTCTTGACTTCTTTATGTGCTTTAGACTATCAGTTGTCTTGTGGGAGTCAAGAGCCCTAATTAGTGCTTCAACAACTAATGTTCAAATCCCTATTGTAGCAAGAAATCATGCAAAACCATCAAACGTTATGATGAAGCAGGTTCTCATGAAAGGAAAGGAAGACCCAGAGCTACCTCTGCTGCAGAGGATAGGTTTATTAGCATTACCAGTGGCAGACACATCTTAACATCCACTGTTCAGAGGTGACTGAGTGAGTCATGGTCGAATTGTGGCAAAGAAACCATTATTTCGGAAGAACAACAAACAGAAGAGACTTGTTTGGTCCAAGAAACACAAGGAATGGATATTAAATTAGTGGAGAACTGTCCTTAGGTCAGATGAGTCCAAATTTGAGATTTTTGGTTCTAACCACCATGTATTTGTTAGACATAGAGAAGGTGACCGGACAGTTCCTGAATATGTGGTTCTTACTGAGAAGCATGCAGGAGGAAGTGTGTTAGCTTTGCTGGTTAGTTAATGATTTAGTCAAAATTGAGGGCATTTAATCACAGCATTTTGCAACGACATGCTACCCCATGTGGCTGCATCTGCTTTCCAACAAGAAGGAGCGTGACGGAGTGCTGCATCAGATGACCTCCACAATCACGCGATCTAAATCCAGTTGAGAAAATTTCAAAGTGAATGAAATGCAGTTAACAAGTACTCAACACCTCTGGGAACTCCTTCAAGATTGGTGGAAAACTATTCCAGGAGACAACCTTGTTTGTTCACGACATAATCCCATGTGTGTTTTCTTAATTTGGGCGTCTTCAGTATTAATGTACATTGTTTAAAAGAATTTGTAAAAAAAAATATCACTACACTGACTTACAGAACACACTATATGGGCAAAACATTTGTGGACACCTGATTAAGTGTGCTTTATGAACATACCGAACTACATTTAGTCCCAATTTGCTCTTATAATAACCTCTGGAAAGATCTTCTGGGAAGATGTTCCAATAGATTTTGGAGTGTGCTTGTAGAGATTTGTGTGAGATTCACCATAAGGGTGTTAGTGAAGTGGTGCAGAGAGGTTCAGAGCTCTATAGCAGGAGGTCTTCCACTCCAACCCATGTAAAGGATATCTTTATGGAGTTTTCTTTGTGCACAGGGGGCACGGTCATGCTGGAACAGGTTTGGGTCTTCTAGTTTAAGTGAAGGAAAAATTCACTTCTACCGCATCCAAAGACGTCCAATACAATTGTGTGCCTCCAATAACTGTGAGAACGGTTTGGAGAAGAACCACATATGGCAGGAAAAGTCAAGTGTCCAAATTCTGTTGTCTATAGAATTTAATAAAAGTGAATTTGTTTAGTTTTACCCTTTGGGTTTAGGATCAGTCGAACTATGAGCAGACCTACTTTTCTAACTCGGCAGGATCACATTTCCAGCTGGTGTCCGGCTCAACAAAGTCCACTCTGTACCCCATCTCTAGTGCCTGCAACATGATTAAAAAGGAAAACAAAGATACGTTGATCAAAGAAAGTACAAACATAAATCAACAAATTCTGTGCCCTTTATTAAAGCTCTATTCCCACTGCAGGGACTTACCGCTGCCACGTACGGCTTCATCTCCCAGGCCTGAATGTTCGTATTATCTATAATAACCGGTGTGTACTCGTCCAGCATGGCTTTTTTGGCTATAATTGGGCAAAACAAATCACAAAACTGGCATTAAAATCATTATTTTATCATTAAAATCTCTAAAAAAATCAGCAGATTCAGATTCACCTCTGTTTTGATTCCAGGTGTGGGCGGTGCTGAGCAGAGCGGGCTCGAAGTGGTAGCTGTCCTTCTGGTAAAAGTAATCGTCGGTGCTGAGGATCAGTCCACTCGGACCGCTGGATGATATTTGCCTAAAAAAAAAAAAGCACAACCTTCTGTGTTATTACAGTGGATTTATAAATATCCGAATGTCAGTCTAAACGACTAAAGCACCGCTGCATTATAGACATATAATACAGATTGACATGGCAGAGGTAGAGCTGCATCTTCCTGCAGACACAACAGGAAAAGAGCATCTGGTTTTATTTCATCTCTTTTCTAAGACCTGTTTGTAAAAGGGGCCATGTGTTTGAAGTCAGAAAGCGAATTCTTCTTTGTTTACTATGAACAACGCAGTTACGTTGATTTGACATCACTTGCTATACTCAGAGTTGAGAAGACCAGTCGAGTTTTAGTTTAAAGCATGATCAATAAAAATTTTAAATACTTATAAAGATCGCTAGATTTTTTTGTGTGTTTTATTCACCTGCAAAATCAAAAAACTCACCTAGCTAAGGTCGTCTTCCCGGAACCTGGGACTCCTCTCATCAAAATCAACACCAGAGACGGAGAGTCGTAACGCTGGTGTCGGTTCACGTCCTGGTAATCCTGGTCCTCATACCGCCGTCGTTCGAACGCTTCGTACGGAGCAGGGCTGTGAGATGAAGCGGGTCTGGGGTCAGGACCAAGCTGGAAGCTGCTGTCCTCGAGCTGACCGTACTGGTGTCCGTGAGACTGGGAGTACGCCGGGTACGTGGGATTCGGAGGTGGAGGATGAAAGCGGAAGTTTGGTGGAGGATGCTGCCACTGATTTTGATAGCTGTGTGGGTTTGACCAATTGCAGGTCAAGTCATAATTCTGTCTCCATTGTGGTGCGTTCCTGTCTGCTGTGTTTGGCCATGGAGCAGGATAAGGCCTGTAGGCATTCCTGTGGGGGTTTCCTCTCTCTTTAATAGCTGGTGGGTTTGAGAGCTGACGTACATTCTCAAAATTTCCATCTTGTCTGTCCAGTGGAGCAAAGAAGTGAGATACAGGCTGATTGTTTCTATTGAACGTGTCTGATCGAGTCCAGGACTGAGACAAATTCTTACTATTTCCGTTTATAGCATCTGATGGAGCCCAGAACCTAACCTTCTCACTAGTCCTACCTCCAGTGTGTGGTGGAACCCAGAATTGAGACACAGACTCGCCATTTCCTTCTTCAGTACAGGCTTGAGAGACATTTTCACAATTCCCATCTCCAGCATCCGTCTGGTCGATCTGCGCAAGCTCTTTATAAAACTCGCTCAGTTCGTCCTCGATCACAGGCTGCGGCCGACATGCCGGGCCGATAAAAGCCGTGCTGCTGATGCTGATCCCTTTGATGGCCTCTTCTCTTTTTTTTGACTGACCGGACACTCGCTCAACATCTCCAGAGGTTTTCTCATGCTGCTTGGGACTTGGATTCAGCTGTAAGACCTCTATACAGTCCAATACTCTCCGCTGTTCAGGAAGCCCTGGAGCAGGAGCGTCCTGTGGAAACGTTCTGCTACAGCTCAATGTTTCAGCTCGGTCCAGCTTCTTTGGATCTTCAACACTTCCACTTACAGATGGAGGAGAAGATCCAGTTGGAGTAACAATAGGCATCTGGAAACGATGAAAGCGTTACATGTGATACAATACCACTGTATTGAACTGCTCTGGGATTAACATTTTATTGTTTAATATGATGCTACATTGAAGAGAGAACGAGAAATAAATCTTTGCATCTGTATTGTTACCGATGCTTCAATCGGTCCAAAAATAATCGGTATCATATATCGGCCATAGGAAAACACATATCGGTCGACCTCTACCTAAAAACCAATAAAGATTCAATTTCTTTCCCTAGAAACTGTTCAACCTTCGGAAACTTCGCTTAAATAATTAATTTAATAAATAGGTTAATAGTTTTCAATTCTATTAAAAACAGATTCACAACATTTACCTACTCAAGCATGTTTATTACATGTTCATGGCCGAATCTCAAACAGACTCGTCCTCACTTACCTGAGTGGACTACATAGGGTGTGAGATAACACACTGCGAGCCCTCCATAGTGCACTTCATATCCGATAAGTCACTATTTAGGATTGGACCCTGAACAGTGTTTTGAAGCCCGGTTTAAAAAAAAAAAACTCCAGGTCTGAGAATGAAATGGTTTCTAATTACCTACCGGGATGTAGACAATTAAATACAATATTTACGTAAAATAAAAAGAAAAATCGGTCAGCATTAATTCACGTTCTCGGGGGGAAAAAACGAGAAACGACCGTCAGCGAAAAACGAAACACGGGAAGTTGCTTTTCTTCGTGGGTGTGAAACTGTAACGCGGGACTCTCTACTGACACCTAACGGCCACTCGCGTCCGCCATATTGGAATGCGACCTCTTAATACCATCGTTATGACACTACAGCTATAGATACCATCAATATTGTACAGAAACACAGTAAAACAGAGACAGGAATCCCATACATTCAGAATTAACATCATCACTAAAGCACGAAACCCAATGAACACAATTCAACACGTCTCCTTTCACTGGAGCCACAACCGCACCTCCCGCATACATCATCAACAGCAGAAGCATCGATATTAACCTCATAAAATGACCCGGTTTTCCTGTATTTATGCTTATTTTTAATTCAGTGCATTACGGTTTACCTGGGGATTTCAATTGTATGTTTTTTGTGCAATTTCTACAGAAAAACAACTAATATATTTCAGCTTGTGCAGTTTGCTACAGATGCGGTTTGCGTGTCTGATTAGGGAGCTCTCTGACCAATCACAGTCTGAGTGTTCAAAGCGACAGCTTCGGGCAATATAGAGTTTATGGTTAAAAAAAAAAAAAAAAGCCTGCAGGTGCTGATGGTGAAGGCCTTATGTCAGATATCTTTAACCATGGCAACATGTGATCTGACGGCTGAAATTTTATTTGAGATAAACTCCACCATAAACCAGAGAGAAACTATATGAAATCAAGAAAATATAATATATTTGTGAATAATTTAATACATATTAATGGCCAAAAATACATTATAACATAAGACATTGATTCTGATAGAGTTTAGGTGAGCAGAGAAGGTCTTGCTATCTCTGATTGCGTTCCTCTGAATTCACTAATCCCTATAGTATAGTTCACTATTTGGGAAAAATGGAACGTATATGAGTTACTCCTATTATTAGAATGATGGATAATGTCTGCTAGCTAGCCACTGGTAATTCACTCAATGATGTGCCAAATCTCTTTTGATATTCCACCAAATTTCATGACCACAGTTCAGCATTTCACGTTTACTGACAACACAAAAGTTTTCCATTCACGTACCATGTCTAGAAAGCCAGACCAAATGTCTGTTGAGAGAGCTCTACTGCCTGTGCTCTGGATTCAAGATTTATGCTGTTCAGGCTCCAGTATTTGTCTGGGAAACATCACTCTTTATGACTCTGGTAAGCAGAAAAGCATCTCAGGACACACAACACTCCAAGTCTTGATGCACAACAGAATAACATCAGTTTCCACTCCTGGCAAACAGTAACAGAAATCTGCAAATATAGTGCACACAGGTTACGCCAAAGTAAACGGATGTAAACTTGAAAAAGTGTAAACACAAATATATAAAAATACACAAAAATGTATCATGCTATAAAACAGTACCCTAAACAACTCACCTGGCTAGCTTTACACATACATACAATCCTACACTGAATAATTCTTGCTGGAATGAATCCTGTTTCAAAAAACATCTACTTACTATGAAACGTCATTGAGGAAAAAACTACGATGAACTTCCCCACTGCTGGAAATTATGCCATTGGATTTTGTGAATGTTTGCCTCTAGTTGTGTGAAAAAATCCCTCTGGACATAAAAAAAATATATTTTTTTATCATGCTGGCGGTGACGTTTTCCAGGTTCCTCTTGGGCAATTCCTGTTTCCTTAGTAAGCTTCTGGTGATATTTTTCCCTTTTGGAACCCAGAGCAAACTGATGACAAACAGCAGAACAAGAGCAAACAAGACCAGTATGATTGTTTTTGTCTCAAAATGCTAATTTTGGGACCATTATTGAAAAAAATGGTTATAGGTCTGCAGTTCAAACACAATCCCAATGTTTTAGAGTTATTCCAGAAAATACGTGGTTGTGTCAAACCGAGACTACTGGTGCTAACTGGTGCTATCAGACCACCTGATTTACCACGTCTGCGATTTCATCATGGACACTCCAGTTAAAACAAAGAGCAAACATGAAATAATGCATGAAACCGAAAGACGTTTGACGTGACACGTCTGGTATACGGCGATGCTGCAAAGAGTCGGTTGAGGTGTTTTGAGTGGCACACGTGATTCAAGAGGGGGACGTCACTGGAAGACAACGAGATCAGGAACACCTTCAACGAGCTCAAGCCTATTCAGCAACTTGCGCTTAATGATTGTCAGAGAACAAGCCACACGATCTCACGCCGTTTTGACGCTGTTGCGGAACGCTGGAGGCGATGTATTACTGTGCAAGGGGACTATTTTAAAGGTGATAGTGTGTACACATAGATCAATAAAGTACTTTCTTGTAAACAGAGCCCGTCTGGAAACTTTTCTATACCACCGCATATATTAAGGCTAATAAATAACATAATTCATGTGACTTCCCAGATTGGTATCAAGAGAAAGAAACAAGCATGTAAGAAGCCTCACACTAAAAGATTTGTGGTGTGTGTGTGTGTGTGTGTGTGTGTGTGTGTAGGTTTTAAGCAAACACATGGAGCTGCCAATTGAGGTTTGGGATTTGAGCTTAGTTTGAGTTAGCAGTTACGGGGAAAGAAGGATATGTTGTGTCACGGTGGAGTCACGCTAGCAAATGCAGTTTACAGTAAATACATATTTCACATCCAAAGAAATAAAAAAAAAAGAATGAACAGAGAAAACACATCATTTTGAGAAAAGAAAAACAACAAGGGTTGTGGTCAGCAGGTCAGAGTTCAGGGTGATGTACTAATCAGTGATGGACAGTAAGGAAGTAAATGTAATTCATTACTGTTCTTAAGTAGTTTTTTGGTGTATCAGTACTTTGCTGAAGTATTTACATTTGGGGAGACTTTGAATTTAACTTCACTACATTTCAAATTCAAATTCAACTGGTCAAACAAGACAACCAATCAGGATCGAGCGCTCGCTCTATTTTAAACTTGTTTTGATTGCCGCTTGGTGTATCTACTGATCACCTACATACAGTTCAGCATCAGTTGAACAGCAAGCAGAACATTTGGAGAGGAATAAATTGTGGAAGGAACTTCAGACTAGAACTCGCCAAACAAACGTGACCTTTTTTTGCATGATTTTCTTTTGAAGTGGTTGAAAAGAAGGTTTGGGGCTCATGACAATTTGAATAGATATCAATCAGTGTTTGACTATTAATATCATTTTATTAATATATTGTTGTGCTGGGAGTCGCATTAGAGTCTTTTTACATAAATGTTGATTAAGTAAAGAGTGACAAAAATGATAATAGGAACATTACATCCATAATAAATCATAGTACTTAAATCTGCCTATGGCTTCATACAGCAATACATACAAAAGCCTCACAAAACACCCTACAAACCAAAACAAAAGTAGATAAAACAGTATAAAATCTTGCTGGGTTACTGATCGGAAGGTCAGGGGTCCAAGCCCCGGTATCGCCAAGCGGCCACTCTTGGGCCCTTAAGCAAGGCCCTTAACCTCTGTGGTCCAGGGGCGCCGTATCATGGCTGACCCTGCGCTGTGATCCCAGCTTCTGAGCAAGCTGGGATATGCGAAGAACGAATTTCACTGTACTGCTATGTATATGTGACAAATAAAGGCTATTCTATTATTCTACTTTCAGAAGTCTCACACATACATACTACATCCCCATATGTACATTCTGTATATATGCACTACGTATACATACCTACTTACATTCCTGACTCAGCATACAATAATCTAATAGCAGTTAATTACTATTGACAAATGAGACTTGATAGACCCTTTTCTTCAGCTGTGGTTTTTCAAAGCGAAGGCAACAACTGGGATTGAAAGGGGAAAGAGCTTTCTGTATATTTTTATGTACATATCATTTAGCTGCCTCTGTACCTTACCTGTATCTTACCTACATTCACAACTGCTGCTTTAATCTCTTGAGATAGGATACAGGATATAGAGGTAGTCCTCTACTTACGATGGAGATATGTTACAACGACTCCATCGTAAGTCAAAAATATCATAATTTCGAAGATGGTACTTTCCTGCTTCATGCATGGGTGCTTGGAAGACTTGCTTTTATCCCTTAAATTGCTGTAGGAAACTGTTTGAAATATAAATAAACACAGAGATTCGCTCATCCCAGCTGCGCAGCCAACGTATCCTACATCGTATGCTGCTGCCTGCGCATGTTGTGTAATTTTTTATATTTTTAAATTTTGTCATATCACTATCGTCATCGTAAGATCGTAAGTCGAACCATCGTAACTCAGGGACCATCTGTATTCTCATCAAAACCTAGATAACTATCTATAAATGTACTAAAATATTTAAAACTATTGACCCGGTGTCCATTGGACGATTATCACAATTGTAAAGTTACTGCAGAGAGGCAAACGCAGTTATATAAGAAATTATTTCACTTTTCAACCTACTGAAAATTATGACAACGTTTTAGTGGCACATTTAAAAATATATAATATTTTACGCGTAATAATAGTAATAAAATTACGAGAATAAAGTCGTAGCAATATGGAAAAAAAGTTGAAATATTTGGAAAATAAAGACGAAATTATGAGAATACAGTCAAAATATTTTTAGAATAAAGTCTTACCAATACGAGCTTAAAATCACCGGATTTTCGAGAATCGTTTCCCGGTTTTGTATAAAATGGATGTGGAGGATTTGGTAAAATCCTACTTTAGCATAGGATTTAGCATTAAGGAAATTCATTGTCTTTTGGCACATCGGCACGGAGTTATAATTAGTAAACGGAAGATGCAGCGGTTCTGTAGTAAACGTAATTTATTCTGAAGTAAAATCAGACAATCATTAAAGAAATCGGCTCTTTTGTGTTTCTCAGCAGACTGTGAGTATGATGATTGAAGAAATCCAGTACTTCACCTGGAGTCCCAACGTGTTGTGGCATATAGAATTCATTCTTGTATTGCTACAATTTTATTCTCGTAATTCTGACTTTTTCAAATATTATGACTTTAATCTCGTAATATTTTATTTGTGCGCCACTAAAACGCCATCATAGAAAAGCACTAATAAATAATACATTAAATATTAAGTCAACATCAAACACTTTATTTCATCATTGTGCCAACATTAAAGTTAAAGGAAAGGCATTAAGTATTCGAATGGTTCCAGATTTATACAACTCTATGTTACCTATAGTGGTAGTGCTCCAAAGGCTACATGTGAAACCCATCTTTCTGTTTATAAAAACTTGGTACAAACGATATTGGTAGTAGAAAAGATTGTTTTTATTAGTTACCTGACACAGAATTTTGTTGATGTTGTGTTATGTCACTTTCAGAGCTGATGTATCCTGAGTGGGGGGTAGTCGCTTAGTGGTTGAGGCATTGGATTTGCTACCTAAGGTTGTAAGTTCAAATCCCGGCCACTCTAAACTGCCATTTCTGGGCCCCTGAGCAAGGCCCCTAACTGCTCAGTTGTATGACTGAGAAAAATTGAAGTCTCTCTGGATAAGGGCGTCTGGCAAATGCCATAAATGTAAATGTATGCTGATGTATCGCACATTAAAACACTTCGTTGCTCATTGTAATATTAGTCACATGATAAAGATGCAACATGAGATGACAATGTATTATATGTGTGTCCTGTATTTATTTCTTTTTGGGGAAAAAAAACCCCAAAACCTCTGTGTTATGCCAAAAGAAACCTAAACATCCACTATATGGAAAAAAGTATTGAAACACCTGGCTATTCCACCCAAATCTATTTCTTCCTCAAATTTTGAGTGACACAATGGTATATACAAAGGTACTGTATATATCATTGAACTAGGAGACTCAAACCTGTTCCAGCATGACAATTCACTTGTGCACTAAAGATATGCTGTGCATGATTGCAAGTTTGTGGAAGATCTTGATCTGCTATAGAGCTCTGACCTCAACCCTGTTGAACACCTTTGGGATGAATGTGAACGCTGACTGAACCCCAGACCTCCTCAACTCACCTACATCAGTACCTGAATTTACTACCACCTTTGTGGCTGAATGAGCACAAAACTTGATAAAATGTAGTTGAACATCTTTCCAGAAGAGTGAAGGTAGGGAGCAAATAGGGACTTAATGTGGAATGCAAAGCTAAAAAAAACACATATCTCATGGTCAGGTGTCCACAAACTTGACATCATGACTGATCTTTTGGAATAAACCTGTACATGAAATAATACCCATAAAGGTTCAAATTACACCATGATTGTCAAAACAGTCTTTATAATACCACATGCCTTTTGGAATAAGCTCTGTGTAGGTTTATATCAATTGTCATGAATACGTATTTTGTCAATTATGAGGTCAGGTTCACAGAAGCTAAATAATTTTATGAGTGACAAATGTGGACCTGAAATAAGAGCCATCTAGGACCATATCAAATACCACACTTCTATTGTCTATTATGAACACCAGAGTCAAATGTGTAAATCTAAATTGACAAAAAAAAGTCTTGATTACAAGCCTGTAGGAATAAAAAGTTTATTGAGAAGATCTATGCAGACTTATTTCAATGGTTACACACGAGGTGGTATCAAAAACAGTTTAGAGTATAGCTTTGTTTACAAGTAAGTACTTTATCTATCTACGTTTAGACACTATCACCTTCAAAATAGTCCCCTTGCAGAACAATACGGCGCTCCCCATGTTCCTGCCACCTCTGGAATATGTCCTGGAAGTCTTCTTTTTCAAAGTGTGTCTTCTATTATTCTAATAGCACCAGTTGCACAGCTCCTGATAAACACAGGACGATGTTTAATGAAAGTTGGTGCTCCCTGTGACTGTGCGTGCAGCCGTGTGCTGCCACCTGTTGGCATGTTACAAGTCTCGTAACTTTTTGATACCACCTCGTTCAGTGCTTTTGACAATTATAATGTCAGTTTAACTGATTAACACACTGGATTTGCGTGAAAAAATTACTGTATGACACCTGGCACTTGTCGTAAAGGGATATTATAGGTCTTATCTAAGTAAAGTAGAAGTAGTAGCGTAGTGGTTAAGGCTGTGAGTTACTGATTAGGGGGTCAGGGGTTTAAGCCCCAGTATTTCCAAACTGCCACTGTTAACAAAGGCCCTTGACCAAGGCTCTCAACCCTCTCTATTTATGGGTACTGTACCATGGCAGACCCTGCACTCTGACCCCGGTTTCCTAACAAGCTGAGATAAGTGGAGAAATAATTTCACAGTGCTGTAAAATGGTAGCTTAAATGTTAATGCACTGGATCTAAAGGTCATGAGTTCAAATCCCAGCCACACCAAGCAGGGCCCTCCTTAAAGCTCAAGGCTGCTCAGTTGTATGAATGAGATATTTGTAAGTTGCTCTAGATAGGGGCGTCTGCCAAAATGTCATATATATAAACGTGACAAATAAAATTTTCTTTCTTTTTTCTGTAGCCTTTCTGTAGGCTTTTAGGTACAATCTCACCAAACTATAAACACATGCACAAATAATCAGATCTACTGCATCTTTGTTTTTAACTGAACCAGCTCAGTATTTGAAAAATATTCATAAATTAAAAAAAAAAAAAACCCGCGTTGTTTGTAAGTTAGTAATAAAGTAAAGGTTGTGAGAGACGTGCGCATTGTAAGAGCTCAGCAGTGCAGCAGTTCATTTGCTCTCATGATGCGTGTGACTTTCCGTCTATTGTAGCTGTACTCATACTGCAGGTTCTCATGGTACAGGTACAAGTATCCTGTTAAAAATGAAGCACAGAGAAAAAAATGATGTATAGATATTCTAGAATGTCCCATAATATGACAAACTGTGTTTTTTCTTCTTCTTGTACAGGTAGCCCCCAACTTACGATGGAGATGCTTTCCGATATGTGCATCGTAACCTAAAAAGACGTGGTCTAGCCTACCCAGGACTCTTAAAGAATGGTACTGCTACGTTTGCCTGCCGCGCAAAACGTAAAATATTTGTACAATTTTTTCGGATCGCTATCGCCAATGTAGAGTGGAACTATCATAACTCTGGGACTACCTGCTATTTTCTACCAACATTAATTCCAAGTCTAAACAGATGACATTACGTTTTTAGATTGTAATCAAATAAAACACTTCAGGATGGATTATTTCTCCTATAACACCGCCCCCACCTTACTGTATCTCACATATTGTCTGAAGCACAACACTGAATATCAGGTGTGTTCAGCATGATAAAGCTGACCCATACCATTTTTATAGGTGGCAGCGTCCACCTCATCCACCTCGTCCCCGTCTCTCTCTTGCATCCCAGGGAAGTCGTCCTTTATAGACCTGGGGTATCCCTGATCCATGGTGGCACTCTGTTCATTGTAACTGTGAATGAAATCGATGTCAGTGTTCAGACTCTACCTTCTGCACAAACTTTATTCTTGATTTTCTCTATTTAATTTATGATGTATTTCCAATTTCTGATGTTTTTGATATGAGTTTCAATCTACCTCCAGTACTCCTCGTCAGTGAAGAGCAGAGTCTTGCCCGTGTCACGGATGTGAACCGCAGCGTCGATTTTGCGTATGGATTTAGGGAGTCCCAGCGTGTGGATGTATTTTGGGTAGCCTGCCACCAGGGTGTAACCGTTGAGAGCCCACATTCTGATACCTTCAACAAAGAGAAAGAGACATTTCACTTGTCACATATACGTTACAGCACAGTGAAATACTTTCTTGCCAATGAACTACCACATCCCCACCAAATAACATAAAAAACAATTAAAGATGAGTATAAATATAATGTTGACAATACCATAGATATTCATAGATTTTATACTACAATATTACTACTACTACTACTACTACTACTACTACTACTAATAATAATAATAATAATAATATGTTGTTAAAGATAAAGGTTATTTGTTACTCTTTCTCTCTATATGACAATCTGGAAACTAAATCTATCATCTTTCTTACTCTTATGCAGTTCAAGCCTTATAGTTTGCCTTTTATTAGCTAGACTAATTTGCTTTGTTGCAATAATGCTTGCATTAGCCAATGCTTGGATTAATTAGAATAATAGTTTGCCATAAAAAGCACTTGAGTAGCAACAGATTTTTTAAATTAAACGTTAATTTAGGATAATATCCTGTCAAGTGTTAGCTTGCTAAAGAAGCTAAAGATTGCAACTGCTATTGTTAGTTAGCTTGGAAGCAAATATGGCTAATGGCCTATATAATGTACTAATCAGCACAACGTCAAAACTAGCACATAAGCATAGTTAGACAGTTAGCTTTCTTACTAGCAAACCTTATTTATGGATTCAATTACATAACCGTGATAGTTAGCATAATGCTAGCTAGCATGCTATACTTAGCTAGTTTGCAATTGTATGGTTGTAATTAGATAATGTGCATGAGTGTGACATGTGCCAGTTAGACAGCACAGTGGGGTTTAGTGCCATGTCTGGATATCTGGCTCAGTCAGATAATAGTGCTTGATCCATGTTTCGGATTCTTTTGGAGTTTAAGAGTGAAAATGGCCCTAATAACATTTATGAATATGATATTATATAAAGAGCATTATGTGAAAGGAAAATACAAACCACTGAATATGATGACCAGATCCTTCTCAAGGTTCTCATAAGCCGCATTTATTTTCTTTGGGAGTTGAGGCCATATGGAATGAATAAGCGTGAGTTCGGGTTCAGTGAACTGTGGGTGCAAGCGCCAAAAATATCTGCCAGATGAAGTAGAAACACAATTACATTTAGAGCAGAGTTTAAAACTAATGATGCAGTAATGAATTTGTTGGAGTGAAATGCCAAAAAAATATCTTTATCATAGAGCACCCGTCTTTGAAAATAAGCGTCTCTCCACGGAGCTCGGTCACGGCATCGATGCTTAACTCGGGGTCGCATTTGTTTGGAGCCTCGGGTTTAGGTTTAAATTTCTCATGATCCGGGTTGGGGCCTAGAAATCAGCCAGAAACACAAGGCTGGTTACAAGCGTGGTATGACAACCAATAGAGATGTGTATCGTCAACTGTTCTATTAATGATATCATAAGTCTTGTATTTACCGTAGAGTTCTTGTATGCCTTTGATGTCATCTTCAGACAGAGGGAATCCTTTGGCGTATGAGTAAACCGGGAACATCAGCGAGCCAGGGTCGTTAGAATGAGCCATGCCGAGAGCGTGGCCGAATTCGTGAGCCGCAACTAAGAACAGGTTGTATGCTGCAAGAGGAATCGGAGGAACTCTTTCAAAACTTTTAATTTCTTATATACAGTAGATTTGACTAATTCTCTCATTCAACTTTATAGGAAAAACTTTAGATAGATACAACTTTATTTTTATTTTATTGTACAGGTACACAGCAACAAAATGCAGTTTAGTATCTATCAGAAGTGCAAATTTGAGCATTGTGCACTATATTTCCAAAGGTATTGGGTCACCTGACCTTTCCTGCTATATGTGGTTCTTTTCCAAACTGTTACCATAAAGCTGGATGCACTCAATTGTACAGGACATTTTAGATGCGCTATAATAAAATTTAGCTTTGAGGAAAGATGAGCTGAAGATCCTGAGTGCCTGCTATAGAGCTCTGAACTCTTCCCTACTGAACACCTTTGAGAATTATAGGAACGCTGACTGCATCCCAGGGCTCCTCACCCTACATCAGTACCTGCCTTTTGTAATACCCTTGTGGCTTATAAACACAAATATCCATAAGCACACAACAAAATCTAGTGGAGTGGAGGGAAATATAAGAGCAAATAGGAACTAAATGTGGAATGCAATGCTCAAAAATCACAATGCCCAGGTGACCCAACACTTTTGGCAATATAGTGTGTGTGTGTGTGTGTGTGTGTGTGTGTGTGTGTGTATATATATATATATATATATATATATATATATATATATATATACATATATATATAATTTACATCAAAAACTAAGGCAGATGCCAAAAATGCTGTTGTTTTATCCTAATATAATCCTAATATATATTATCCTAATTTATTATTGGCTTTAGATAATTTAAAGACTGCTATACTACATATAAGTCCACATGAATAAGCTGTTACAGTGAAAACAATTGTGTATTAGAACAAATGCATTCACTGAGAACTGTGAATATAAATTCATTGATTATTCCAGAACCGTACGTTACCATGCGAGTCTTTCGTCCACGTTTCATCCTCATCGAAGTGTGTGTCCCCACCAATGCCTAATCCTGGTGGGTAAGCATGCGCGAGGAGTCCATCAGGCCCGTCGAAAGGGTTGTGATCTCCATGTTCTGTGATTTGAACCACATCGAGATATCAAAAAACAGGTCTGAAAAGGTAAATACATTTAATGCGATAAGCCTGAGTCATCATAAAAGCGAATCTACCTCCTCTCCCAAAGCTGATCATGATGTCGGCGTTGCCTTCACGCAACCTCTTGAACCTCAGAGGAGTCACAAGGCTCCAGGTCCTCAGGGCATTATGAATGGCTTTATCCACATCCTCCTTCTTCAGATCAGGAGTGTAGTTTGTTATCCTGTGTGAAAAAACAGATAACAGTTAAACAGATAACAATAAAAACCAGATGAAAAAAAAAATGAACAAAAAAAAAAGACTCACCTGAATGTCACAACTGTGTTTTTCCATTTGGGCTTCTGAGGGAAGAGATTGTACTCTCCTACATCTAGGACACCACATCTCGCCTTGTTCATGACCTCAAGTGTGTCATCATCCAACTTCCCAGTGATTTCCAGCTTGAAGAATGACTGCATGACACGGATCTTCTCGGCCATCACGTCTGAGGATTTGGATTTTCCCAGCAGGCCGGGCTGCATGCCGTAATACCGTCTGAGGTATCGCTACACAAGAAGAAGTAGAGGAAACTTACTTGAAGATCATGTTTTATAAAAGTGATGTATATTATCAGTTTATATCTTATATATATACTGCTTTACACTACTATCTCTTCTACTTTGTGCAGTATCATATCCATGTGCGATATACATCTTTAACTAGCATTACAATATCACTGGATGTCTTGGATATTATTGTCATGTTGTGTACTGTTGCTGTGCTTGGTCAACTAGTTGTGTTATGGGAATTCATGTTTGGGGAAGTTGAAGCTCAGTTGTTAAGGCTCTGGGTTACTAATCAGAAAATCAAAGATTCAAGTCCTGGTATTGCCAAGCTGAGCAAGTCCTTAACCCTCTGTGCTCCAGGGGTGTTGTGTTATGATGGACCCCAGCTTCCTAACATTGCTTTGATATAAAAAAGTAAGAATTTCATGGGGCTATAAAGTACATGTGACAAATATAGAGCACCCTTTCTTCTTTTCTTGTTTGTTTTAGTAAATGTCTCGTTCAGTCCAGGCTTTCTGTGTCAGTATGTTGAATGTGCACTGTTGGTTTGTTCTAAAATGAAAATAAATGCTTAGGCTTAGGCATACTTAATATTAATAAATAAAACTTTACATAAATTAATAGTAATAATTCCGTTTTACAGCATATTCACACAGACGTTTGAAATAGAACACAATGTACAAAAGTTCTTTTTTCAAGAGTTTGTACTATTTTTAAGAAGCATAAATTGATTTAGAATTTTGAATTAAATAAAGCATAATAGAAACTGTATAAATAATAAGTCAAATAAACTAATAAAGAGTTAATACAAAACAAATGTGCCCTAGATTGAGAAAAAAAAATACATTCACTGAGATATACAATAAATAAATTGATATATATATATATATATATTTTTTTTTTTTTTTTTTTCGTATTAGCCATGAAGGGACAAATATTAAATAGTATAACATTCCATATTTAAATTTAGACAAATTCTGAAGACAATCCCAAATATGGCCAGAAAATTAAACCTTTTGCTAGACATTATTTAATTTTTTCAAGTTTAAAATAAAATATAAATTAAATGTTACAGTTCTTTATATATATATATATATATATATATATATATATATATATATATATATATATATATATATATATATGGCAAGCAAATTTCAATCCTCAAAGTAATAAAAATCTCTAAAAAATTTCTATTTACCCATGTCCAGATCTAGAGAAATTTGTGATTCATTTTTTGTTCACTAAAATTTAAAAACCTTGACATTTTTTCCAGATTATTACAAAAATTAATTTCACTTGCTCAGATATTTTCCACACCACAGAGTTGTTGCATCTTTAAAAATGTTTCCTTACCTCTGCCAACAGCCACCTCTCTCTCTCGTCTGTGGGAAGCGGTTTTGTGAATGACTGTCCCACAGCCACTAGTAGTACAGCTAAAGCTATAATCTCCATGTTTACTGCACCGAGTGCCTCTGCGAATGAGTGCTCCTGAAACACAGGGCTTTTATACTGACTTCGATGCTTCCCCACCTCTCTGGCTCTAACATGCCATGATTCATGTAAAAGTACCTTCGGCACTTCCTTCTAGAGGGAAAAGTGCAGGCAGCAGCAATGCTGTGGTTAATTTTAGGGAGAGAAATGCTTTGGAAAGACTGTCCAATTATTCATCACTGCATTTTAGCAAATGATTTCAGATTTCTGGCTAAACGAGTCCTGGTTATAATTTAAGTTTATTTTAATTAAAATGAAATCATGTTGTTTATTTAGACCCAAATTAAGCATTAGGTGCGCTGACGTTTCTCACTTCCGTATTACAGGAACATGATGATACATAGTAGCTGTAGCTATAAGATTAAAGTGTTAGGATTGGAAGGTTATAAGTTCAAGTCCCACCACCACCAAACTGCCTCTGCTTTGCATTTGAGGAATTGCAGGTCTACTAAATGTTACAAATAGAATTATTTTTAATAAAAACATTTTTTTCTGGTTAGATTGGAAGTGGATGCTCAGTGGTAAAGGCTCTGGGTTACTGATGCGAATGTCATGGGGTCAAGCCCTGGTATTGCCAAGCTGCCTGCCACTCTTAGGGCCGTTAAGAAAGGCCCTTGATTCTCTGTGGTCCAGGGGCGCTGTGCAATATCTGACCCTGCGCTGTGAGCCCATCTTCCTAGCATCTCTGGGATATGCAAAGAAATGTAAAGAATTTCATGTTGCTCTAGAGTACATGTGACAAGTATAAATCTTTCTTTCTTTGCCACTAACGGAAGGTAAATGCTGACATATGCTTCCTATAAAACATCCACCGAGCCAGATGAATTTCTTTACAATCGCTGTTCATGCTGCTTCTCACACTCAGAAGTCGTTTCCAAGACAAAGTCCTGCAACATAATTAATAACTGATATCAGCTTGTCTTGCTGAAAACTTCAGGATGTGTGGTCACTGTAGCTCTGCTTTATCACACTATTGGATCATAGTTTAAAAAGAGTTTTTCTGTTGCTTAGATATCTGGATCTAAGTGAACCAGACCATATGTTGAACGTCTGCTGCTAAATTTAAACAGACGTTCCTAGGAGACTGATCACACCGTTGCGCCTCATGACTGTGATGCATGTCCATGCTGCTTTGAGTAAGCGTTCTTGATCATACCCTAATGTGGGGTCAGTATTTCAAAGGTAAATGTATATTATTTTATATCTAAATCCGGTGTTGTAAACTATGAATTAGCTTCATTGTAGGTACTGAACTACACTGTATGAACAAAATGAATAAATCTCACACAAGCTCCAAAATCTAGAGGAACATCTTCCCAGAAGAGTGGAGCTTATTATATCCGGACTAAATGTGGAATGGGATGCTTTCAAATGCATAAATAAACAATAAGCATAATAACTTTTGACTTAAATACAAGTTGTTTATAACATCTATGAAAAGTGACCCCATTGAAACTATACACTATACAGTGAAGATAAAAGGTGCATCGATGTCACCATTTTCACTCAAGACACTAAGAATGATTCATGAAAAAGCACCACAGCCACTTCCTCTCTTCCCATTCCAACAGAGCAAACCAAAAAAAGCACAGCGTGGAATGACCTCACCGAGAGGTCGCAGCTTTTTGGAAGTAAGATTTCGTAAAGTAAACAGTTTTTTACCTCACGCTGACTCCTCCATTCTTCAAAACAACACATGGAGGAGCAGGTGGGGGAACATGGTGAGGGACTTTTTGTGGTTTTGCGAAGTAAACGGTGAAAAGGAGGCATCTCTGCATTTTCTCAACATGCGGTCAGGTCTCATTTACAGACAGATGTCTTATAGGGGGTGGGCTTCAGTGTGAAGATTTGGGAATTATTAAATAAATTGCAATAAATTTTTGTCTTTTTGTTTTTTATCTAAATTCTAATCCGATTTATGTTGAACCTGTGACGTGCGATATTTTTCTGAATAAATAATTATTAAAAGTAAACTGTCTCACTGAAGAACAGAGTTAACAGAGATTTTTAAGCAAACCCGATGAATAAAACTAGTCACACGGATATCATTTCCTTGTGTTTGTTTTTCCACAGTTTGTGTAATTTGGTGTTTCTCAGGTAACGTACATGTACTAACCACTTTCAATGAATTTTCGAAGACTTGGAGAAAACAATGCAATACAAGGATGTATACTGCAAAATGTCCCCTTAAATTTGTACAGAATATAATATACAGTGTATTTAGCTAGAAAATAAATAAACAATTTAATAACAGGAAACTGACAGTTTGACACAAACCTCATCCCTGACATAAGCGCCTTGAAATGGATATAACAACGGAGATTGTGTCATTTTAGTAGTAAATACGATTACAGCATATATATATATATATATATATATATATATATATAAATAAATAAAAAAGTCCACAGCAAGACGCACAGCACGAGGACTCAACTTTTTTGATGATTCTATCTTGGAAAACATCTGTATGTCCCTGGCCACTGAACTGTAACTCAGTTTCAAGGTGTTACTGATCTTCTAATAGTCTAAGCAATCTTTGTGGAGAGCAACAATTCAAATTCTCAAATCATCCAGTAGTCAGTATGAGAGAATTTTACCCACAGCACCAAATTTTAACTCCTCTAATACAAGATACACAAAAACATGAACATGATGAATAGGACGTGTGGCTTTGCCTGGTTACATGATGTACGGCTGTTATCACTTAGGGTGTACTCACTTTTGTTGACAGTTATTTTGATAATAATGACTGTATATTGAGTTATTAGAGGAGAGTATATCTGTACTGTATACAAGCTGCACATTGATACTCTAAATATATATATATATATATATATATATATATATATATATATATATATATATATATATATATATATCTCCAAGTTTTATTTCTACAGTATTGTCCCTTGAAAAGATACATTAAAGTGGTTGCTGAAAAGTGAGGAGTGTACTGAACTCACTTTTGTGAGATACTGTGTATTTAGAAAGTATTTAGACCTCCTTGACCTTTTTCAAGGGCGCCTGATTCAGATCCTTTACTCAGTACTTAGTTAAAGCACCTTTGGCAGGAATTACAGCCTCGAGTCTTTTTGTGGATGACTCAGAAGGCTTTTCATACCTGGATTGGGGGATTTTCTCCCATTTTACATGGCAAATAGGATTCAATTCAGGGCTGTGCCACTCTAGAACATTCACAGGATTGTCCCTAAGCGACTTTTCTGTTGCCTTGGCTGTTTGCCTATTGTTCTTGTTATGCTGGAAGGTGAACTTTCCACCCAGACTGGGGTCTTACGCACTGTGGAATAGGTTTTTATTAAAGATATCTTTTGCTCCATTCAGCTTTCCCTCAACCCTGACCAATTGGCAAGTCCCTGCCACTAAACAACACCTCTAGAGCGTGATGCTACCACCACCATGCTTTACTGTTGGGATGGTTTTGGGCAAGTGTTGAGCATTGACTGGTTTTCTTCAGACATAATGTATAGAATTAAGGTCAAACAGTTCAATCTTGGGGTGTGTGTATATATATATATATATATATATATATATATATATATATATATATATATATATATATATATATATATATATAATTTTAAACATATTAATCATCCTTCAAAACTCAAAATCCAGGTCAGAGCTTAAATTCCATTGTAGCTCAAGTATTCCTTCTTTATCCTCTTTATAACACTTTAACCTAATCAGAGTCATGGATAGGTCCTACTATCTCACTACTATAGAGGAACTATGAACTGCATTTTAATTAATCTATATTACAATCTTATAAAAAAAAAAAATAGCAATTTAGTTCATTACAGGGCACTGCATACACACACTGAGCTGAGATCGTTTGGTGAGATTTATGTATCATGCAGTGACAGAAGGCAGCCTTGTAGAATGAAAAAGGAATAAAGGTAACCAATGCCAGATCATGATAAAGCGATGCGCATGAAGCTGTCATATCTATTTAGTAAGGAAAGTCACAAAAAAGTCAATGGAAAAGAGGAGAAATTCACCTGAAGATCGCAAGAAACTGGAAGAAATGGACGCTAATGAACTGGATACAGTCACTGTCCAACAATCTACTATTGATTGTTGCTATAACTATAAAGAAAGACATATATATACACTATACTGGCAAAAGGTTTGTGGACACCTGACTATAGGATTTACTATGTGCTTTTTTGAACATCCCCTTCCACATTTAGTTCCCTTGTGCTGTTATAATAAGCTCCAATCTCCTGGGTAGATGTTCCACTAGATTTTGGAGTGTGTTTGGGGTGCAGTCAGCGTTCACATTCATCCCAAAGATGTTCAGTAAGGCTCTCTAACAGGAGATCTTCCATTCCAAGATCATTCATGTAAACCATGTCTTCATGAGCAGGCTTTGTGCACAGGGGAATTGTCATGCAGGAACAGATTTGCGGAAAATTTTATGGTTCAGCATCCAAAGACATCCTATACAATTGTGTGAATCCAGGTTTGTGGTAACAATTTGGAGAAGAATCACATATGCTGTAGATGGAACAGTCAGGTGTCCAAATACTTTTGTCTTTATAGGGTATGTAGTAGAACTTATGAGATGTAGAACAATTTTTATTTATTACAGAAAAGATCATCAGTGTTCGGTTGTTTGTTTTCAGTTTGGAATGTTAAACTGCCCTGTAGTCGCACGTGGTACACGTGGGGACATGTCCTGATAACAACACACACACACACACACACACACACACACACACACACACACACACACACACACACACACACAAAGTGCAAAAATGTGGGGACAGGAATCCTAGTCTTTTAAACAATTACGTGGTGACAACCTTGAATTTAGGAGGTATGCAACAGAAAAGAGGACAAAATAAGCTGTTTGCAGGATTACACATTCGGCATGACACGCACACTCGGAACGCAGAAGTGTCTCGTATCGCTGTCTGGTTGTACGGACCGCTGATCCAAATCCGCCTGAAGGGCTGTGAGTCATAAAGTAATGAGGGTTAGGGGCTTTTTTTCTGAACGATCTGCTTCAGGACTAAACATCATCACGAGGATAAAGATATACGTATAGAGGAGCTGAAAATGAAATGTCTCTGTGTGGAGAAATACAGCATATTGGGATCAGAACGAATCAACTACATTTATTTGGCAGATGTTCTAATCCAGAGCGACTTACATTTATCTCATTTATACACCTAAGCACCTATGGGGTTAAGGGCCTTGCTCAGGGGCCCAGGATTGGCAGCTTGCGGTGTTTAGGGTTTTCAACTCACAAACTTATTTTTAGGAAATTTTTAAAATGGAATAGGAAATATTGATGAATTTTTTGTCTTTTATTTTATATGATCAAACTCTTGATGTCACCCAGATGAGGATGGGTTCCCCTTTTGAGTCTGGTTCTCTCAAGGTTTCTTCCTTATAACATCTAAGGGAGTTTTTCCTTGCCACAGTCGCCACGGCTGCTCATCAGGGACAAATTCACACCATTCACCTTCACTGTTGATTTGTGTAAAGCTGCTTTGAGACAATGTCTGTTGTGAAAAGCGCTATACAAATAAACTTGACTTGACTTGACTTGACTTGGGTCACTTATGTTTTCGTGGTTAGCTGAAATACCCAGTGGGAGAACCACACAATACATTTCCAAGCAGTAAACACTTAGCTGTACAAACCCAAGGCGTAAATCTGTTCGTTTTACCAAAGCACAGTGACACTGCAGTATATTGTTTTGACCAAAACCAAAAAAATGTGAGCTAAGGTAATAGCATCATGTAGCTGCAGAAATGCAAAGTCTGTGTTTTAAATGGGCATTGGAAGAGATTTGTTAATTTTTTTTGCAGAGTCTGTAACAGTTAAGTAGCTAAAATTGTAATTATATTCCCTATTCCCACAAATGTACATGAAGCTCCACAGATTTTGCTTGAGTTAGCATGTAACAGCGCTGAAACGTTCACCTGCTTAAAAGATATCTATAAATGCAAAAACATCAGCTAGTTGCTGTAGCTTTTTCTGTCATGTATGCATTCTCAGGTATTAGCATATCAGAGAAGACTCTCAGTTATTAGCATATCAGAATAAACTCTCAGGTATTAGCATCTTAAAAAAGACTCGGGTATTATTATCTCAGAAAAGACTCTCAGGTATGAGTATATTAGAAAATACTCTCAGGTATTGGCATTTCAGAATACACTCTCAGGTATTAGCATCTCAAATAAGACTCTCAGGTATTAGCATCTCAGAAAATACTCTCAAGTATAAGCATCTCAGAAAAGACTCTCAGGTATTGGCAATTTAGAATACACTCTCAGGTATTAGCATCTTAGAAAAGACTCTCAGGTATTATTATCTAAAAAAAAGACTCTCAGGTATTAGCATATCAGAGTACACTTGTAGGTGTTAGCATCTCAGAATACACTTTCTTCAGCTTCACTAACACAACGAGGCTCCTTCACACTGAGTTCAGGAGAGTTTATAATGACTCAGTAATAAAGTTTTATGATTTTAAATGAAATTGCAGAGAAACTCTTTATGTCGCTAAAGTTTAGTGCAGCCTTTAATTTTACAGATCACTGAATTGTTTAAGGCAAACAGTTCATGTAAATTGTGACTTCTTTATGTATTTAAATATACTACAGACACCAGAGCTGCCAAACCTTTCATATAAAGGGCCAAAATATTCACTCGATTAAGGGCCAGAAGCAGAAAGTGTCAGGATTTAAGGGGGTCCTTTTAGGCTTCTATTTTTTTTCCTTCTTCTTTCCTTGTGTTCCTCCTGTTCACCCACCAGATGTCGCCATTGTTTCTCTGTGTTCTGTTTTAGTTTCCTATTATTTTCACCTGTATTTACTCACTTCCTGTATGTCTTGTTCCTCATTTGTCACAGTAATACTTTGTACTTTTTGTTCTATTTGCATCCTGAGCAGCTGCATTACTTTAGCGGATAGTGAGGGCGGCTGAGAAGATTGTCGAGGTCTCTTTTCCCTTCATCGTGAACATTTTCACTACACACTGTAACCGTAGAACCACCAGCATTGTGGCTGATCACACACACCCCTCACACACACTCTTCACTCTACTGCTCTACACTCTACTTTGGGAAAAGGTACCAAAGCATTCAGCCAGAATATGTAACAGTTTTTTTTCTGCAAGTCATCACACACACACACACACACACACACACACACACACACACACACACACACAAACACAATGGCGAAATTCTGTTTTGTATTCCAATTTCACAAGCCTGTAGCATACTGTTCGGTGCTACAGTGTCACTGCGTCTACTTGTCTTATGGTGTCCCTTTTTGTTTGCACTAAATGTTGCACATGTGCACTTTACACCATACAGGCATAACATTATGACCATCTGTCTAATATTGTGTTGGTCCTCTTTTGCTGCCAAAACAGTCATGAACCATTGTGCATTAATAGCATTAACTTCATCAGCAGTTAGAGCTACAGGAGCTCGTCTGATGGATCGGACCACACGGACCAGCCTTCACTCCTCACATGCATCAATGAGCCTCGGCCACCACGACCCTGTCGCCGGTTCACCACTCTTCCTTCCTTGGAGCACTTTTGATAGATACTGACCACTGCAGACCAGGAACATCCCACAAGAGCTGCAGTTTTAAAGATGCTCTGACACAGTCATCTAGAGATGTCACAATTTGGCCCTCAAACAAAGACCCACCCCACAGCAATCATTCCTGTAAACATTCAGCGTTTGGAACAACTGATCCTGGATAATCTACGAGTTCCTCGGAGGTCAGCGTTTCAGCACTGTTGACGGAGTAAAGCATTCTGTCCACGGATGGTTCAGGCGTCCAGACAAATCTTTCTGTGCCGAATCTTTTCAGGCATTAGTTAAATGCTGGGATAATGTATAATTGTGTATAATTGTGTATAATTGTAGCAGGGACGTGTCATAAAATTACGTTTCCAATCTTCGAAATCTGTTCTTATATTTTATTTGAACTCAGATGTCCTGGTTTGACTTGAACGCCCCTCGTATCACCTCGGTCCTGGGGGAACATTGTTTAGTTTCACTGTGTACTGCACTGTATTTGGCTGGAATGATAATAAAGCCTACTTGACTTGACTTGACTTGACTTGACTTGACTTGGTTCTATCATGTGTTTTTGTGGTACTCAGACAAATCAGTATTTTCAAAGTGATTAGTGTGTGTTAGACTCAGCATATTTGAAGCATGAGTCAGAACAATGTACTTTGCTTCTGAACTTCTGAAAGGGTGATTTGTGAAGAGTAATAAAAGTGTCAGAGGAAAAGCTGGTCAGGGTTTGAGGTGGTTTCCGTGTTAGAGGAGTATAAACAAGCCAAGGCCTGGACTATGAGTAAATCATGTTACTTTTGAAAAAATAATGATGGATGGGTTTTGCTACATTTATTTTATTAAATTGGAAAACTGTTTGAAGATAATGGTGGGGCATGCGGTTAATAAATAAAAAGGTGGGTGTTACACGGGTGGCAGAAGAGGGTATATGGAGATTGACACTGTTTTTGGATGCTTCCATGGAACTGTCTGACGTTGTTTCTCCTGAATAAAGTCTTTCTTTGACACCACAATCTGGAATCCTGAACTTTTTAGCTTGTCATTTGATTTTGATATTGAATTTGTTACTTTTGATATTAATTGGCCACTATCACAATAAGCCCTGTACAAGTTCTTGTCTTTACAATTGTATTTACTTTTGCTTTGCTAATTCCAGAGGAAGACTTTAAGACTCCCACAAGTTCCCATGGATTTAATTTTTCCCCCATTGCGAGTTTACATTTTTTCCTTTTATATTTTCTGGGTTTTTTTATCCTCTGTTGTTTAGGATTTTTGTTCTTTGGCTTCTATTTTTGCGCTTTTGGACTTTCAACTAAAAATGTAACTTTCAACCTGTTTGAAATGTGAATGTGGGTTGACCCCCCGACACCCACACACACACACACACAACCCCCGAATGCAAACTACTAGAAATCCTGTCTCTCCTACAGCCAACCCTTGTTCGAGGCCTGACCCGAATGTTTTTCATTATAATATCAAATATTGTATTCTTAAAAAATTGTAATTGAATGTTTGCAAACCAGACATACTGCCTTTTACGATGGCATTTTAAAAATGGCATGTAAAAATAAAAAAATCATAAATCAAGGATTACAAGAATGAAGTCTTCGCAATACGAGAATAAAGTGATAATTACGAGAATGAAGAAATAGTTTAAGAATAAAGTTATAGCAATATGAGATTAAAGTGGTAATAAAGTGGTAAAAAAAAAATATTTAGCTGTTTTGCATAAAATGGATGTGGAGGATTTGGTTTAAAATCTTCCTTTAGTTTAGGATTTACCATTAAGAAAATATTTGTCTTTTATTAAAAATAAAAAAATTACAAAAAAATGTCAAATTCAGTGATATTCTCTATTTTTTCATTTCAATATAATTTTTTTTTTCGCAGCTTAAAAACTTGTTCAATGCTAAATTAGAGGTAAAGGCATTATTTTTCTTATTTCTCATATATGGCATGCTAATCAGGTCAGGAAGATCTGGTTTGTAATTAGTGTTCCATTCATTTACATTTTTGCATTTTGACAGCTACCTTGATACAGAGTGAGCTCCAATTATCTCATTATCTTATCAGGTCAGGACACTTGAGTTCTTCCACTTTAACCTCAACATACTGTACACCATGTCTTCATGGAGCATGCACAGGGTTATTATCATGCTGAAACCTACAGCATCCAGAGACTTTCTGCACAGTTATAGACGTCCAAATTGGTGGGTGGCCGTTTGTCCAAATACTTTTGCTAATGCAGTGTAGATGACATTGTAGACACCTTACAGTAATGTTAAATAAACTTCACAGTTTATTAACCTGTTCATGTGGAATGTCTATAATTAATTCATTAGTAATAAAAAAAAAGTTTCATACACTGTGCAAATGCTTAGATTTTTTTTGATGAACTGCAAAACCATACGAACGCCTTCAATCCCTGTCCATGTCCATCATGTCCATTATGTCCACCACTAAGCCTCAATACCAGACAGAGCTTTCATCCAGACTGGGATTTTCTTTTTTGTCATGACCTCTTGGCCCGCAGGTAGCTCTGTAGTTTACGCACAGTGGGTACGTCCAAGGAGAAAAGGTTGAAGTCAAAGGTGGTTTTTGTGATGTTGAAGAGTCCCGTCTTTTCAATGAGGTTCACTATCTAAGATACAAACAAATAAGTGTAAGGTCCTGTGTTTCTTTTGGGTGAGGAAATCACACATACAATATATATATACACAGTATATACGTCAGAACACAGGATTATAAATGAGTTTATTAGAGGGACAGCGCATGTAGGATGTTTTGGAGACAAGGTGAGGGAGGTGAGATTGAGATGGTTTGGACATGTGCAGAGGAGGGACATGGGGTATATCAGTAGGAGAATGCTGAGGATGGAGCCACCAGGAAGGAGGAAAAGAGGAAGACCAAGGAGGAGGTTTAGGGATGTGGTGAGGGAAGACATGCATTTGGTTAGTTTGAAAGATGCAGATGTAGAAGACAGGGGGGGATGGAGACGGATTAGCAATTTAATAGATCAGTTTTACTCCCTGGCCTATTGACTCAGTGCCTGACTGAGTCAACAGGCCAGGGAGTGAAACTAAACTATTTAATCAGTCAGTGAGTCATTTCGTGGAGGGCCATTAGGGCCAGCAAGACCTTCTCTGCTGGTCTAAACTCCATCAGAATCACTGACTTACATGTGAATATATTTTTTGAGATGAATATGTATTATAATAGACTACTTTCTTAATTTCACAGCTTTTCTCACAGTTGTGGGTTTTTATCCAATTATATTTTAGCCATCATGTGTTGCCAGGGTCACAGAATTTGGCTTTTGTGAGGCCTTCAGAGAAGGTCTGGTTCAGTGGAACCAAGATACAGCTGGTTTCTGACCTCTTGTAAGGTATTCTTCTCTCTTAGAGCCATCAGTCTGCGATGGAGGTCCACCAGCTCCTCTGTGTAAGCCTTAAAGGACAGAAATCACAATAATAATGTTCCTGTTACCTACTGAAATATCGCATTCATTTATTTATATATATTTGTATTTAATGGTTTTTGTTTTTTATCCTTCTTACCTTGTTTTCCTGGAGAACATTTTCTCTTTGGGAAAAATCTGGGTTCTTCTTGTGTAATATCTACAAATAAATGCAAGAACTCAGTACCAGTAAAAAAAAGTTGTGTGGTATCCTAGGGTAAGATTTTTTTACAGGGTAAAACCTACCTTAAGGTTGTTTGTGTTGAGTTTGGGTATGGGTGGCAGTTGCTCCTGTTTGTGGTGGTGAGGATCTTCAATGTCATAACTGTCACTGTCTAAGAACAAGCTGGAGATGAACGCAAGTAAAACTGATTAAAAAAAGCTGTGGCAAATGCTAGAAGAATTCATTTTACAAAAATCAAGTTGAAATCAAGCAACAACAATGATTTATATGCTGAGGAGTTAAATGTGGTGTGTACCATGAGTCCTGGATTGTGGTGGTGTCCTTCATGGCCATCTTCACCTCATCAGAGTTGTCTATATACACATGTTCCACCATGGAGTGCAAAGGTCCTGCATACAACATTCCCAGACGTTCAGTGATCTTGAACAGTCCAGTGTATTGAGTGTAATCTCTCCTTGGCCCAAATCCTGCTTCTGAGGAAAATTAAACTCCAACCCTGAGTCTTGTCTCATGGATATTGTTCCTGAAGTTAACATGTTCTGAGGGACCCATGTTCCTCACCACCTTATATATATATTCAGCCCCAGGTTTTAAAAGTCCTCACTTCTTGAAATCATTTAAATGTTTTATATTTTTAGAGTACTAAGCTCTCAAAGTCTGAGGTGCTCAAAATCCCAGGTTCTTCAAATACCTATTTCCCAAAGTAGCAGGTTTTCAATGACTTCTCTTCCCAAAGTCCTATGTTCTCCAAACCCTATCTTCTCAATACCATATTTTTTTTAAACAAGGACAATTCTAACGACCCCCTTTAAAATAAAATATTCATAAACTTCATTCAAAGTAGCTGAAACAATCTATAAATTAGGATTCAGGAAACTTATACCCCGGCTGTGCATCTGCGTCGGCTCAAATTTGGGGTCAGAGTTGGAAGAGGAGCTGGACCTGGATGAGGTGGACTGGAATGACTGCTTTAGGGAGTCGCATAGTTACAGAATCAACACAGTGTCTTTTAGCTAAGTGAATTCCTTAAACATTACAACAATCACTTACAATGATTTAATACAGCAAGCAAACACCTTGATCATTAGCTTTTCTCACCACAGATCTCAAGAAAGTTTTGTCTTCTGTATTGGAATCGAAATTAGTCGGTCTCTTAATTTCTGGAGTCTCATGTCTCATTTTCACCCAGTGTTTTTTTTCTTGTGCTCTTTTCTTCTCCAGGCAGGTGTGGGGAAGAGGAACACCAATAGAGGAGACATTGATGGAGCATCCTTCTTTATATCCCTTCAAACTTGATAGAAACATACACATTAATAATCAGTGTTTATAATAATAGAAGTTAAACATATTTTGCTGATGATTGAGAAACACCGCCGTATTGCCACCAACATTAGATTACACTATGATGGATATGAGGAGAGTTCATTGTGACAAGATTCTAATCTGTTCAACACTAAATTCTGTACTAATTGTAGATTATAACAGATACAAATATGAGGTGGTATAAAAAGGTTTTGAGATGAACTCTGTTTACAAGAAAGTATTTTATTCATCTACGTTTACACCTTCAAAATAGTCGCCAAATACACCAAACACCAATCGGAACACGTTAAAAACAGAGCAAACGCTCGATCCTGATTGGTGGATCGCTGATTTAGTAAAATGTAGTTGAGTAAAAAGTTTATTTGACTTCGAAATGTAGTGAAGTTAAAGTCTCCCCAAATGGAAATACTTAAGTACGGATTTGTGAAAGAACTACTCAAGTACAGTAACAAATTACATCTAGGTCATTACTGTCCACCACTGCTCCAGCCAATCACAATCCAGTATTCAGGCTAAGCATGCTAACAATGAAAAAACCATAGGCAGATTATAATGTGAGAGATCATTAGAATATAGTTAGTAGATTATTAACGGCGGATAGATGATAAAAAAATGTTAGTTATGACATTATGAGTAGAAAATTTTCAAAAGACAATGGAAATAAAATTATGAAGACATTATAAGATTATGATCAACCTCTTCAGGTTTTTGGTTCTCAGAAACGAGTCTGTAGAGGATGAAGGACGTTTGTTCACAGCTTGTAATTCCACCTGCATTCCACCTTTATTTCCATCGCCACCTCTCGATTCTCTTGTGTAGATTTTGTGTTCTTTGAAGTCCACTTCGGCTTCCACCTGGGTTTTTGTGCTTATCCTTGAGGAGAATGATGATGATGAAGGCCACTCCAGCATGGATTCCCCCCCTTCATGTGCTCTAGGAGTTGTCTTGCTCTTACCGTTTTCTTCTCTATACCCTTGACTTGGTTTGGGGTGTTTGTGTTTTTTTCTTTTTTCTTTATTCAACTCCTAAATGTAAGAGATTTGAGAGAACAGAGACTTTGATGATGTATTACTGTAGTGCCGACTGATGCTTAGAAATATTTATCCTTGTTTTATAAATTGTATAATAATATACATTTTCTCAAATCTTACCCTAATTCTTGTCTTTCTTTTTTTATGTACATTTTATATATGAAAGGTGCAATACAACTAATAAACAAACAGACAGACGGCTGTAGGTAAAAATATTTGGACACCTGACCTATCCAACCACATCTGATGACTAGACAGACAGACAGACAGACAGACCGACCGACCAATAGGGTTGGGCTGCGTCCTTACCCTACATCAGTGCCTGACTTTGCTAACAGCCTTGTGGCTGAATAAACACAAATTTCATGTTACAGCATCCAAACACGATTGTGTGCCTCAAACTTTGTATGAAAGTACCACAGATGGATTCCACATGGGGGAAGTGGACGGAAGGACAAACCAAGTGGAAGGAAGAGGGGGTTCAAGCTACAGTATTACCAAGCTGCCACTCTTAGGCCTTAACCCTTTGTGCTCCAGGGGTGCTGTATCATGGCTCTGTGCTCTGACCCCAGCTTCCTAACATCACTGGGATGTGTGAAGAAAGAATTTCACTGTGCAGTAAAGTACATGTAAGAAGCATAAAGCACTATGTCCCAATACTTTTGCACATATAGTGTAATACCTACAGAGACGTAATGTGTTCTCTTAAAGGCCAGTTCATGAATACAAAAGTGTCTGGATCGAAAAAGGAAGAAACAGACCCATAAATGTAAACACTTCATCCAAATCGCATGCACTGACAGGGTCCATAAAATTTCTTTTATGATTATTTGGATCTTTGGAAACTAAATGACAACTCCTGCTATATGACTTATTGAGAAAGACCATATTTGACTAGAGCCAATAATACAATAATTGAACACTAACCTTCATAGCAGGGTGAGTTTTGATCTTTTTATGGTCAGAGACAGAAGATGAAGCAACTGTTGACAGGATGGAATAATCCACACCAGGTCTGGGCATCATTCCAGGTTCTTCATGCACAACCATGACCCAAGTGGAGGAACAGAGCACCGAAGATAAATATACAGGAGCAACTCAAGAACCAGAGAGACTGGACTGAGCGACTCGCCCTGCCAGTTTAGAGTTTACGAGTTTGTGGTGGAACTTGTGTTTCTTGTTGCTAAACATGAGCTAATCATGGTGTAGGTGATTGACCGGGGGGTTGCTCTCCTGGTTTAGGAAAAAGGTTGAAGTTAAAAGCAAACATTCTGAAACTCCTCTGTTTTATACATACATACATACATACATACATACATACATACATACATATATATATATATATATATATATATATATATATATATATATATATATATATATATATATATATACACACACACACACACACACACAGTGGCTGTCAAAAGTTTGAAAACACATGGCATTTTTGACTTTTGAGACACGTGCATGTTCCTTTTGTTCCACTCAATTTTAAAGTGCGCTTGTGGAAATCTGTATGAGATTCATTGAACCTTAAGGGTGTTAGTAAAGTCAGGTACTGATGTAGGTGAAGTGAGGAGACCTGGGGTGCAGTCAGTTTCCTTGTTTAAGTGAAGGGAAAATTTCGTTCTACCACATCCAAAGACGTCCTATACAATTGTGTACCTCCAACTTTGGGGTAAAAGTACAACCACAAATGGGTGGAAAAGTCAAGTTTCCCCAAAATTTGTTTCATATAGTGTATTTTTCATCAACAGTATCACGAGTACAAACTCTAAAACTAGTCATCCAGCTACAACTGATCATTTGCAGTGATCAAATTGTCATTTTAAAGCACAAATAGCACACAATAGAACTGAGAGATGTGATTTTAACTTGCCTACAAGTTAGGTAGTCACGGTAGACATTATTTATTTATTTTTAATAAATGAATTTTATTTGAACAAGATTTCTCTCAATCTATTACGGTAACTTCTTGTCTCGACTATAAAACCACCACAAACACAACTCCATCCTCCCTTTGTGGCACATTAATATTTTCATTTACATCTACAATTCTCTTATAATAATGAAGCTGTTGGCGTTCACTCTTCAGGTGGAAATTTTGTCCAGTTCGTCAAATCCATCTCCTCCCATTTTATTATTATTTTTCTTTAATCAAAATCACAGTATTCAACATATGCGTTAAACGGCATGCACAAATCCTCCAATCCCTGAGAAACAGGTGGAGGAATTTACATTTATTCTTTTTGATATCAAAACAATGCAGGAATAACTAATTAATGATCACGTATGTGCACAAGCAAATCAGTTTCTACTACAGCTATAAAATTAGCTACGAAGGTTTTATATATACATATATAGATAGAGAGAGAGAGAGAGAGAGAGAGAGAGAGAGAGAGAGAGAATATCACACAAATAAAAATAAGCGAAGCTGATGGATTTGAGTTGATGAAGGGACTTGACTCTAAAGCGATTCTTTGAGAATTTTAACATACACAGTAATACAGCATGTACATTTCCAATGAATTCATGTCATGTGACCCACAATGTGTGTCTGATTCCTGGTGTGAATCTAAAGCTGGGTGTAACTTGTGTTCTCGGAATTCGTTGAGGTTTTACCCTGGGACGAAGGCGAACCAACTGCTGCGTCTGTACATAAAAATAAAATCCACACAGAGAGAAAGAACAAAAGATTCACTCAGACAGGGTTACACAGACACATGAAGGTATATTTCTATTATTTTTAAAAAAGGGCACACTTCATAAACCAGGGGCATGTTAGTGAATCGTCCTGTCTGTTTAGTGAAAAAAAAAAGGCATTAAAGAGTAAAAATATTATGTTCATTTACATTTCATTTAATACACGTTTCCTTTTACACGTTTCTTATACATTTTTATTACATATTTATCCACTCTATATTTTTATTATTATTTTATTGTAATAATTAGTTTGTATTAGACAAACCTTTTATATAATTGTATCTATTTTAAATAACTTTTAACAAAAAGTTAAATTAAATATTTTTTACTACCGTTAATGCACTACATAGAAATTAAAGCAAGAGCTGTCTGTATTATTTGTAGATATTTTTTAATTAAATGTATTTAATTTCATTAATTAATTAATAATTACGTATTTTCCTACTTTGTATTGGTTTTTAACTATTATTTAAATATTAACAGTTTTTTTGTATTTTACACACACACACACACCCTTTTTTTTGTCTCACCATTTCATAAAAATAAAATAATAATAATAATAATATATATATATATATAGAGAGAGAGAGAGAGAGAGAGAGAGAGAGAGAGAGAGTTATATAAATATATTAAATGTTAAATTAATTAAATTAAATGTGGTATTAATTTTTTTTATGTAAAAGTGTAAAAACTATAATAATATAGTATGAATATATAATAATGGTTAAAGTAAATAGAATTATAATATATTTTAAGTCATAATATTTCCCCAAACCCACTTTAGGACGTAGTTTACAGTTTATCATTAGATCATTTTCTCAGCGCTGATCATTAGAGACACGAGAGCATCGAGTGATACCAGAGTCATTAGTTTTGGCTCCGGGCTCCTGTGCTGCTCCTCGATGTGTGCAGTCATCTCTTTGCGTTCGGGGGTGCAATGACCACACTGAAGGCAGCTGTAGCGCCCCCTGGTGTGCTCCCATAGGATCCGACAGTTAAAGGACTGGCCTGAGAGAGAGAGAGAGAGAGAGAGAGAGAGAGAGAGAGAGAGAGAGAGAGAGAGAGAGAGATGTGTTTTCTCACACACACACACACAGGATTGAGACACAGACACAATCAATTATGGTGAGGGCAGACTGTTGGATTTACAATAATGGAAGTGTCCTGTATATATACTGTGTATATACAGAGCCGTGTTTTATGGTTGAGACCATGGTTATGGTTTTATGGTTTCCACACACCGGCATGTTCCTTTTGTTTTTATGCAACAAACTCTGTAAAAGGCAAAACACACAAGAATTGGACAGTGAAAGTCTTACATTAAGTTCTCTGGAGTCCAAATGTGACATTTTTGTCTCTAAGAGAAGGACTTCGATAGATAGAGAACATAAAAGATGATGGTTGCAGACTGCCATCATAATGGTTGGAAGATGTTTTGGAGCAGGGAAAGTTGGAGACTTATTGCAGAGAAAAGGAAAATTGAACCAACATGGCAACCATTCCATATTTCACCACCATGTAATTCCATCTGGACCGTCATATAACAAGACTATAAGCTGAAGCGTCTGTCCAGGTTCTGTAAGAGTTATTTAGAGAGCAGACAGTCGTCTGGAGTGATATCTATCATGGAATGACCTGCCCAGTCACCGCACCTAAATCCTATTGAACTGCTCTGGGATGAACTGGATTGTAAGAAATAAACCTACTAGTAAAGTTGCAAGTTTTAAAAGAGAAACGGCAAAATATTTCAGGTGAACTTTTGGTGGAACAACTGTTTTTTTTAGATGCCTAGACCATGTAAAGCTGTTATTCATGCTAAAGGAGAATTTTTCAATGAAAATAAAGCGGAACATCTGGATGTTTTTATATTCGTTTGGTCATAGGAACTCTTCATATCGTTACATGACCCAATTTATTGCATAAAAACGAAAGGAACATGCCCGCATCTCTCAAAAACCATTAAAGACTTTTGACCTCAAATGCTTTTGACTGGAGCTACACATCTAACAAGTCTGGACATACCAAATAAATATCAATTGTTTGTTGCCTATTTGGTCTAGTTTTCTCTCTGGATTAGATCTAGATTAGACAAGAGTAATGCATATACTATGGTGAAGGCGAGGTTGAAGATCATTTAGAGCTTTTCAGAATCTCTAAATAATTTCTCTAAGATTACAAATGTGGGGATGAGGGAGAAGAAAGAAAAAAAAAAGAGCAAAAGTGCAAAAGACTGAAAGTCTGAAATGATGAAATGGGAGAGGAGCAGAAATGTGAAAGCACCGTCAGAATCTCAGCACACATCCATCAAACCAGGAGCTGATGATCAGCCAGGGGAAAGCTGGGAAGAGAAGACGAGGGCTGGGAGTTTTTTTTAAACCAGGAGAAGAGAACAGAATTGTGGGTAATAATCACTGTCAGTAATAATAGAATGGGGGTGTGGGGAAGCAGCAGCAGCAGCAGCCGTGAGGAAATCTTTGGAAAGCGTATTAGAAGCGTGTGTGTAAATGTGTTTGTCTGTTTATGCGCTTCTCCGTTCCTCACCTGAACTTCCTCTCTACTCAAAGCCTGAGGAGAGTTCCATCTGTGCAAGATGGGCGCGGGCAAGTCTGCTGGGGGCGACAGTGTGACACGAAAGAAAGACACATTTCACTCAACAGCAACGACTCGGAGAAAACCCTCACCGATCGTAAAAAGAGTGCAGAGGTACATGAGATATATGATACATGTAGTGATCGGGTAAGAAACTAAACGAAAGAAAAACATGGCTAAGAAAAAAAACATGACTAAAGATGATGATGATGATGATGAGGAATGATAATATTGTGATGTTTGTGAGCATGTTTCACTACTCGGTTTTAATAAAGGGTTGCAGAAGAAATATCGGGATCCTGAAACATATTTAAGATAATGTTCTAGAGGTGAACGGATTTAATGGTTTTGCCGATTATTCAGCAACGATGGTTGATTGCTGGAACTATCAGCAAAAATCAATACCGATAGTTTTTCCGGGTTGTGTCTGTTGCTGGAGCAGCTGAGAATTCTGCTGGCATTATATTGTACGAGAGCGGCCTCTAGAGGTGAATCACTGACACCACGGGCTGTTTGTTCTGACAAGTGAGACACAAGTTAAAACTTTGTCTTCTTTATTCATTTTGGATGCAAGCGTTTTTATTTAAACAGACTAGGCATAACTTGGCCTCCAATCAGGTATAACATTATGACCCCCTGCCTAATATTGTATTGGTCCCCTTTCTGCTGCCAAACCAGTCCTGAGCCGTCAAACATTAACAGCATTAACTTCTTCAGCAGGAACAATTACGTATCATAACGAGCATCTTCCTTACTATTAGAGCTGCCGTTACAGAAAACTAATCGACATCTTCCGACCAATGAGAATCTGGAATTTTACAACGGTGTGCCATTGTATACTCCATTCGAGATATCCTTGTCTGATTGGCTGAAAGCAAAAGGACGGTCATGCTCATTTGCATGAAGCTGAGAGAGTAATTAGCGCCCTCTTGTGACCAAAAGTGTGTTAACGGTCATATCTTTAAATGTAACCAATAAAAAAATATCCTTTATACATTTTATCATATAAAACTGTAGCATTTGAAATAAACCAATATTCTTTCAGAAGAACATATACACTCGTGATAAAACGCCTTCACCTTTAAAACACATTTTTCCGTGAGCCTAGCTGTACCCGTGTCTACCTTGGTTCTTCCTCCAGACGGCGTTGGATCCTGGCGGAGTGTTTGTCTGCGGGGTCTCCATGGCGACCGCACTGACCCGGGATGAACGCTGGGGCTCGGAATCATGTGCAGGAGACAGACTGGGGGGGAACGGGCTATAGGAGGAATCCGACTGATTCAGGGGTTTCAGTGCCTCATACAAAGCAGTGGTGGGTTCGGCCCGAGGAGCCGAGGAAGCTTGTTTTGATGAAGTTGTGTGGAACGTCGCTTGCGGATGCAGTGAGTGATCTGACTCCTGCTGCTGAGATTCATCTACAGCCGGGAAAGAACCGGCAGGATCGGAATCAATGCCGGGGAAAGCCGGATCGGGAGTCGGACCTCCGTCCACTCTGGCTGCTTTGCTTTTGGTGACCTTGGCACACGTCTGGAGATGCTTTAGGAGTGTGCGGTAGGAGCGGAGCTTTGCTCTGCAGCTCTCACATCTGCAGAAGAGAGTAAGTTTAGACTCGCTGCATAAAAACTGGAAAACTCATGTCTCTGTGTATCTCTGTCTGACTATATACTGTCTAGTCATCCATCTATCCATCAATCGGTCTGTCCATCTGTCCACTCATTCGTTCATTTATCTATCTTTTTGTCTACTTATCCACACATCCGTCCTTCCATCCATTCACCCATTCACTCATCTATCTATCTGTCTACCTCTGCATCCTTTCATCCCCCATCTGACTACCCATTCATTCATCTATCTATCTTTCTGTCTATATGCCTATCTATCCGTCTACATATCCATCCATCCATCCATCCAACTATCTACCTGTCCATCCATCCGTCCACCAATTCATTTATCAATCTATCTTTCTGTCTATTTGTCTATTTATCTGTCATTCATTCAACCATTCGTCCATCCATCCACCCATTCATTCATCTATCTATCTTATTGTTTATTTGTCTATCTATCTGTCTACCTATCCATTAATTCATCCATCCATCCATCTATCCATTTTCCACCCATCCACTTTTGTTTGGACACCTCTAAAAGACGTACAGAAAAAAACAATTCGGCTTGTGGTGAGTCCTCATGTGATCCATCAGCTGCTGCATGCTGGAGAAAGATCCTTCGCATCCTATTGTCGAGCACAGAAAGGACTTCCCTAAAAGAAAATAAATAAAATACAGTAAAGAACTGGTACCATGACCACATTTAATCTTTAGTGATTAATTAATGATCAGCTGAGTGCTTGTTCAGTCCCTCATTATCTCTGGACTTGCTCCTGGCAGGTCTGCCTCTGAAAGTCATTCGACCTCTGCAGTGAAATGCAGCTTGTTCTTAACCGTCCCTAATTCTTCCACACCACGCCTGTGCTACGCTCCCTCTCCTGGATTTCTGTAGCTGCCCACGTCAGAATTAAAGCGACGACGCCGCCAAAAATAGACCAGCAGCCCTCTGCCTGCACTGCACCTCGCTCCCTCCATCCTCTCCAACTGCTCGACCGGTCCCTCCATCATTCAGCGTACAAGAAAAACATGCCTAAAGACTTTCGGATCGGAAATTTCCAAATTTTGAGAGGTGGAACAATCAGCAGAACGTCTGAACGTCTGAGTCACTTTTCTCCCTCCAGAGCTTCAGACTGATGGTCTTCTGCATCCTAATAAACCAGAATCTAAAGTATTTCTCCACAGAGACTTAAAGCACTCGCACTGGATAAGGGCGTCTGGTGAAAACAAAAATAAATATGCTATACATGGAAATAGAAATGAACGCACAATATATACACAATACTTCCTACTTACCAGGCAGAGACTGTGCCGGGTTCTTATGATGATCCTTCACGTGACTGTTCAGAGCGTCTGGGTGACTGTAGGTCCGCTTACAGTTATAAAACGAACAGGATAAAGGGCAACCTAGACAAGATGAGCCACAGACACAACACTGTGTATTAAAAATGACTGAAGTAGTAGTAGTTTAGTGGTTTAGATGTTGGTCTTCTGATCAGAGGGTCATGAATTTAGAACCCAACATTGCCAAGTTGCCTCAGTTGAAGGAAGACCATTAATAGACCATACGAATTGGTGACGAGGACCAGGCATCGCATAGACGCTGCTTATAATGTGCCACCCCTGAGTTAAAAACACAGGAAGTTCAAAAAAGTGTGTGCATTAATGCATTCCTGATGCGCTGTTTCTTTTTCAAGAAGTAAAAAAAACATGTTCTAATGATATGCGTGCGTTATAAGCCATACCAGAATAGAATGTTCTCTTACAAAGAGACTATAATACAAGACAATACAATACAGACTTATTCTTATTATTCTTTCGGCTGCTCCCATTAGTGGTCTCCACAGTGCATCATCCTTCTCCATACCTAACCAACTACCTGCACGTCTTCATTCACACACATCCATAAGACTCCTACTTGGTCTTCCTCTTTTCCTCCTTCCTGGTGTCTCCATCCTCACCATTCTCCTACTGATATACCCCATGTCCCTCCTCTGCACATGTCCAAACCATCTCAAATCTCACCACCTTCACCTTGTCTCCCAAAAACGTCCTACATGGGACGTCCCTCTAATAAACTCATTTCTAATCCTGTCCATCATCATCACTCCCAATAAAAACCTCAACATCTTCACCTCTGCTACCTCCAGCTCCACCTCCTGTCTTTTACTCAATGCCACTGTCTCTAAACCATACAACATCTCAGGTCTCACCACAGTCCTATAAACTTTCCCTTTCACTCTCACAGATACCCTTCTATCACAAATCACTCCTGCTATCACTCTTCTCCACCCACTCCACCCTGCCTGCACTCTTTTCTTCACTTCTCTAACATGACAACACAGACTATATGAGACAATACAGATTAAATTAATCTATAATGTAATTATAATGTAATGTCACATCACAAGAAAGAAGATACTTTGGGACTTTTGTACAAAATACAGCAGCAAAAGTGTGTGTAATTCTGGGATGAAGAAATTAGTGACTGTTCTTACACTGCAGTACTTATAGATATGAAGCAGGACATATAATTAAGGTCAGTCGAAGCAGGAAGTGGAGGTTGAGACCTGGAAAGTGCTGATGATGTCAGCTGAAGGTTATGTGCGGTGGATCAATAAAGCGAACAATTAGTGAATCTCGTTACTCCTGTCCTGTCTTCCTTGATAACAAATAACTCCTGAGAGATCTGAGAATCTACCAGATACTCTACCTGTCTATGGGATTAGGTGTTGGATTGATTGGTACGTACCCTCCATGGTGGTTCAGGATTGATGGACAGGATGCTGAATCGTACCTGCAGACACATTTTAGTACATTTTATATATTGAATATATATAAAATAATATAATATTATATATGTACAGTACAGACCAAAAGTTTGGACACACCTTCTCATTCAAAGAGTTTTCTTTATTTTCATGAATATGAAAATTGTAGATTCACACTGAAGGCATCAAAACTATGAATTAACACATGTGGTATTATATACATAACAAAAAAGTGTGAAACAACTGAAAAATGTCATATTCTAGGTTCTTCAAAGTAGCCACCTTTGATGCTTTGATTACTGCTTTGCACACTCTTGGCATTCTCTTGAAGTACAGAAAAACGAGTGGCCATCATTACTTTAAGGAATGAAGGTCAGTCAGTCCGAAAAATTGGGAAAACTTTGAAAGTGTCCCCAAGTGCAGTCACAAAAACCATCAAGCGCTACAAAGAAACTGGCTCACATGCGGACCACCCCAGGAAAGGAAGACCAAGAGTCACCTCTGCTGCGGAGGATAAGTTCATCCGAGTCACCAGCCTCAGAAATCGCAGCTTAACAGCAGCTCAAATTAGAGAACAGGTCAATGGCACACAGAGTGAAGGCAAAAGAGCCAACAAGTGCTAAGCATCTCTCGGGGAACTCCTTCAAGACTGTTAGAAGACCATTTCAGGTGACTACCTCTTGAAGCTCATCAAGAGAATGCCAAGAGTGTGCAAAGCAGTATTTAAAGCAAAAGGTGGCTACTTTGAAGAACCTAGAATATGACATTTTTCAGTTGTTTCACACTTTTTTGTTATGTATATAATTCCATATATAATTCCACATGTGTTAATTCATAGTTTTGATGCCTTCAGTGTGAATCTACAATTTTCATAGTCATGAAAATAAAGAAAACTCTTTGAATGAGAAGGTGTGTCCAAACTTTTGATCTGTACTGTATATACAGTGGAACCCGGTTATATCGCCGGACTAGGGGTTTGCCAAAAGCGTTGAGATAACCGATGATCGAGATAAACGAAAACCAACGTGCTTGAAATTTCTTTATGTACATGATGTGCGTTATTAAATGAGAATGTCCATGCATGTGTTTTTGGAGGTTTATTTTTTTACACAACATTGTTGCCGTGATTTGTTTGATGAAGCGACATGCTATAAAAATATACAATATACAGTACACAATACAAACCACCGTCGAGTCTCAAAAAACTCTTTATTATATTTCCTAACATTGCAAACACAAAGATCGTTTAAAAACAAAAACAAAACAAAAAAAACATGCGGGGTATAGTTCGTTACAAATATCTTTTTTTTCCATCTTGCAAAAAGATAACCAGTGTCAAAATAAAATTCACGAGTCATTTCACTCTGACACAGATCTGAACATATCCTACACTCTACGCTAGTTTCTTTACAAAGTCTAAAATGCTTTGTTGCTTTTTGCCTTTAACAGTGCTGCTTGAAAACACATGCTTCAATATTATTTATGCTGTCTAAAACAGTTTCATCTCCTACAAAAGAACCGTACCGTCGAATTTTCTGTAGCATTTCTACCACCTCAACAGCTGAGGGAATTGGTTTCAAATCTTCGTCCGCATCTTCTTCATCATCTTCGTGATTGCCGCATGCGGATGTGCTCGCCTGCGCTGACTGCACACTTGATACGATGTCGTCATCTGTGATCGCTCTACGAGTAACGACGTCTTTGTCGATTTCTATGTAATCTCGGAATTCCTGGACAGTGATGGCTAACTCCTGTGCCTCCTCTTTCAAGATAGCATCTACAATGCTTGATTTTTCCTGCACTTCCGCAAGTTGTTCCCCACCGGAAATATCCGGAATCACGCAGTGCATCCAGCAGTTGGAAATTGTTTCTTTCTTCACGTCATTCCAGGCTGATCTCAGGAAGTTTATTGCATCTCGAAGGGAAGGGGTGTACTGTGCCTTCTTTTTATCATGGAGCAGGTATTGGCGCATCAACAATTTCCTGTAGTGCACCTTAAGAACTTGGATTATCCCCTGGTCCATTGGTTGGAGCTTACCCGTTGTGTTAGGTGGGGGGTAAAAGATCTTAATGGCCTTGAGACCAGGAACATCTGGATACGCTCTACAGTTGTCCACGATCAGTGCCACCTTCCTTTTCTCTGCTTGGAACTTCCTGTCCCACTTTTTCACCCATGCACTGAATAGATCCCCGGTGATCGAGGCGCTTGGCTGGCTATCGTAATCACATTGGAGAACTTTGGTCCGCTTAAAGCATCGGGGATTCTTGGACTTTCCTATAACGTAGAGCGGGAGTTTTTGGCTTCCATCCATGTTAGCAGCAACTAGCACTGTAAGCCGGTCCTTTGAGTTTTTTCCACCGTGACGCGCCTCCCCACGAAACGCCTTTTCTGGAAGGCATTTCCAAAACACTGCAGTTTCATCAGCATTAAAAATGTTCCGAATCTCATAGGTATCCAAAATTCTGCGCATTTGAGTCTTCAGCCATTGTTCCCGTTGAACCGCAGTGCTCTCTCCACAAATTGCTTTGAAGACAATGTTGTGCCTCTTTTTGAAACGATCCAGCCACCCCTGACATGCTTTAAAGTCGGGGTGTCCTAGCTTTGCAGCGAGGATGGAAGCCTTCTCCATCAGCAAGGGCCCATTGACGGGAAGGTTTGTTGCTCGCGTATTTGTAAACCATTGAAACACCGCGTCTTCGAGATCTTTGTGCTTTGCCACTCTAAGTTTTTTTCTTGATGGATCAAAAACAGACTTCTCGTACGTTTCCTTTATCACGCCGGTCTTCTTTTTCCATCCTGAAATGGTGTTTGCTGGAATGCCATGCTGACGACTGAGGTCCGCCGGTTTTTTTCCTTTTTCTAGCTGCAGTATGATTTCATACTTTTTCTCTATTGACTGATTGTCCAGTTTTCTCTTAACACCGCCAGACATCTTTAGAAGGAAAAAAAAAAAGAATAGCTACAGCATGTTATCCTTTAGACAAGATCAACAAGCAGGAGTGAACTGTCATTGGAGTGAACGACCTTGCAAACCCTGATCACGTGTTACGTGAACTCTTGCGCAGTGAACCAAGTACAGTACGATCATTGTGGTTATTACTGAACACGGAATGAAAATCGTGAAACGTAAATATCGAGCGCAATAATCGTCCTTCAATATCGCACACTGTACCGTTCGTGTAAATACTTAGATAAGACGCCTACGCCTTATAAGACGCACCCTGAATGAGGGGTATGTAAAACTGTGTATAAGACGCCTCTTATATATGCGAAAATACAGTAGTGAGATGATGAAGTGGCATCGATAACTAATATTTTCAAAAGCCGGCGATTGGTCATGGAGATCGAGATAACCGACGTTAAGTGGCAAATTTGCGCCCCCTTGTGGTCGAGATATTAGGGTTCGGCGACATAGAACAATAGACAGTTAAGCGAGTTAACCGTGGACGAGATAAGTGGGTTCGACTGTATATAGTTTTTATAATATAATACATTATGTTTCATTTATTACCTTTCGTTTATGTTTATTTTGTATTTTATATTGCTGAAAGATAAATTAGCACGCTAACACCAACATAAACAACATAACCTTCGCAGCTAGCTAATTTACTGTTATTAATAACACAATTTATTACAAAGGCGATTAAATATAATTAGAAAAATTGAATTTTAGTTGATAAATAAATCACAAACCGTCACAAATTTGCAGATGATGTGTTTTTTTTTTGTTTCGACAAGGATCTACACGCCGTACTGTACGTGCTCCACGACGCGCAGGGGAATGGCGGCGGCGCTGCAACGTCAGACGCACGCAAGACGCTCCGACCAATCGGAAAACGCGCCTTGAACGAAACCCGGAAGTAAACATTGACAATGAATGAATGGGCGCATGGCAGTAGAATAAACAAACTGGTGAGAGAGGAAGCTTAACACACACACACACACACACACACACGCACAACCTAAAATTGTTATTATTAACATCTGTGAACAGTTTACATTTTAAAACGATTTTACATACAATGGTTAAATAATATATCAAATAATATCTCGGATATGTTAAAATATACAAATATAATATTATAATAATATATAAGTATATACACATAAAATAGAATGAATCAATTAATGCAATACCTATGCAATACCTTTTTTAATGATACTGATTCAATAGAGTAGTCGATTAGATTGGGATTAAATAGAATAAAATCAAATAAATACAGGATAATGCAAAAAAAGAAAGAAAATAAACATAATACTAAGTAGGGAACAAAAAGTGCACATGTGCAAAGTCAAGTCAAGTTTATTTCTATAGCGCTTTCACAACAGACATTGTCTCAAAGCAGCTTTACAGAATTTAACAGTGAAGGTGAACGATGTGTATTTATCCCTGATGAGCAGCCGTGGTGACTGTGGCAAGGAAAAACTCCCTTAGATGTAATGAGGAAGAAACCTTGAGAGGAACCAGACTCGAAAGGAGAACCCATCCTCATTTGGGTGACATCAAGAGTGTGATTATAAATCTTTCAACAATACAGAACACTGGAGGCAGAATAAAGACAAGATGATGAGACGATAAAGATGTGACACTGCAGCACCGATCTGGACAGTAGATCTGTGATAATGCAAACGAATTGTCTATATAATAAATATTCTACATGTGAACATTGTTTCAATAACTGAGAAACCTGTGTGGCAAGTATACAATGCAGGGGCAAAGCTGTCTACCTCAAGAAATATTCTTCCTCGGTCTAACCCTCAGACCATACTACCACCCCAGTGTATAAACACAGGGTAATAAAAAGAGACACAGTGTAGTTACTGTCAGGGTGGACCCCCCAGTCAGGTGGACCCCCTGAAGGTTTTATGCTAATGAAGGTCCTGGGGAGGATTTTGTGAAACAATAGCAGGAAGTGTTTAGGTTTGTGTGGGGGTGAGAATGTCATTTAGAATGTAGACATGTGCTATTGCTTTGATATCACAGTGTTCACCAGAAATATAGATTTAGTTGATATTAAATCAGGTATTATATTAAGCAGGTATTTTACATTTAGCTACCATCATGAAACCTGAATATCTTAGAAATGAGTTTATTAGAGGGACAGCCCATGTAGGACATTTTGGTGACAAGGTGAGGGAGGCGAGATTGAGATGGTTTGGACATGTGCAGAGGAGGGACATGGGGTATATTGGTAGGACAATGCTGAGGATGGAGCCACCAGGAAGGAAGAAAAGAGGAAGACCAAGGAGGAGGTTCATGGATGTGGTGAGGGAAGACATGCAGGACATAGAGGACAGGGTGGTATGGAGACGGATGATCCGCTGTGGCGACCCCTAATGGGAGCAGCCGAAAGAAGAAGAAGAAGAAACCTGAATATCTATTATTGGCTTCAAATAGCGTTTTTTCTTCTTCTCAAGAACCAAAAAGTCCAAACCTACATTTTTTACCATGCAGTATAAATCTAATCATCTGTAACTGGATTTTGTATCAGGGTGTTAATAATGTATGCTCATATTTGCTGCATGCACGGCTAGTAAGGGTGATAAAAACCCTCACAATAAACAGTATTTTAAAATGATTTTTTTTCTAGCACAGTAAAATCTGTTTTTCATTTTTTAACTACTCAACAGGGTGATTGGTTTTTTTTGTATTATGTAACATTATAGATCTTTATAAATATATATATATATATATATATATATATATATATATATATATATACACACACAAGATATATGTGGTGGGCTGTGCGTTTCACACCCAGGCCTTTAGGGGGTGTCCTACCTGAATCAATCCACATCATACCGTCCTCATGACAACACTGCTGTAGAAACCATCAATATTAAGGAGAAACGCAGTATAACAGAGCGCTGCATCACAGACAGTAATCTTATACAGCGGAAATGATGGCATTTCTAGAGCAAGAAAACCAATAGACACAATTCAACACGTCGCCCTTTCGATGTAACCGCAGCTGCACCTCCCAGATTGGCATCATTATGAACCTTTTACACCTTTTACTTTTTTCACACAACATCCGTCTTGTAAACGTCCTTGTAAGTTGAGTAAAAAAAAAAAAAACACTTCACACACAACAAACCGGTCTTTAATGCTGTTTTTAATGTTCATTAAATCCTCCACAAGCCAAGTCCTTCACATTACACAGACTGGTTTATTATTTAATGCGTAAACCTGTGCAACTGCGTTCTTTTGCAATAATTAGCCAATGCACAGTACAGTAAGATGATCCCAAAGAGAATCCCGTAACAGACTGAAAGTGTTCTTCGTATTGGACATTTAGTATCTTCTGCCATATTGGAAAGACTGAGAAACCTACATTCATGTAGTCATAACAGTAAATAGACCAGGGGTCACCAACATGGGGCCTGAGGACACCAGGTCGCCCGCAAGGACCACGTGAGTCGGGGCTTTTCTAAAAAATAGCTCATCAGAGCACCACTTACCAGTGAGCTAATTTTTTTGTTGCTATTCTTTTTTAAATCACACTCGCATTGGTATAAAGTTATATATAGTTTATATAAATAAACTTTTGCATATTGATATTTATGTTTCCTACCTTGTTAAATCATTGTTAATAATTACTGTGAGAAGTCATTAACATGATCAGTCTTCTAATAATAATAATAACATATAATTAAAGGTAACTTGAGCACATTAGTTATATCAGAAGTGAGTATCAAACTAGTAGTCCTTCACATTAATCGCTACCCAAGAATCAGTTCTCAGTTTCATAAAGGTTGGTGACCCCTGAAACAGACTAATTGTTGGAAGGCTACGCAACATGGAAGCTGTTATTCGTCTGTTTTTTTCCCAGGCCACGCCCATTTTGTCCTGTCGCGACACGAGTCCGATGCTACAATTCAAGACACCGCTCCTCATTTAACTCCTCGTTTCTCATCTCTGCGTTCTCTTCCAATTCCGATCCGTCCTCCTGTTTCTCGGCGTCCTCTAGAGGCGTGCACGTTATGTAATGAAACCTGTATTTCTGCTCTAGAAGACGTCTCCGGACGGTGGACTGAGAGACCTTCACTCCCGCCTTGTGGAGGTTGTTGGTGATGTTGCTGACCGTTGTTTGGGGGTCTTTCTTCACTGCTCTCACGATGATCCTGTCATCGACGGCTGTCGTGATCCTCGGCCGGCCCGATCGATGTCTGCTCGTTAGGACTCCGGTGGTTTCTTGCTTCTTCACGACGTTCCAGATGGTGGTATTGGCTATTCCCAGTGCTTGGGAAATGGCTCGGATTGTTTTTCCCTCCTTTTTTAGCTTTACAATGTCTTGCTTCTCTTCCATAGTAAGCTCTCTGGTCTTCATGTTGGTTTAAAAAACAATTGTACTCTTCACAGCAGAAATCTAGGACTGAAACCGAGAGGAGATATTCAGGGTTATTAACGGTTACAACATGTTAGTCACATGCTCCATAATGTTGGATTACATCACAAAAAATGGGTGGGTTTAAAAAAAAAATAATTTTGTTCAGAGATGAGGAAGGTTCCACATGAGAAACCTAAGGGTCTCTAAAATCTCTGTGAAGGGGATTAAACAACCTAAGAATAAATTGGGTTGGCAAATGGTGTGGGCGATTTGCTACAATATCCACGAACAGGTTTCCCTCAAGTGTCCATCACTGTTCTGATGACCCCATCATCACTTGAAAATATCGAGACAGGGAGACATTAATAATTTAACAGATTACATAATTTAGCAAAACGGAGCAATTTACACTAGCGTACTGTATAAAGTATACAGTATATATGTATGCGGCAGTGGGCATGTGTTGTTTTTTGTTTTTTTTTATTCTACGTCATGAATAGAAGACAACCGATTCACTGCTTTTGCCAATTAACCAGAACTGATAGTTGCTTGCTGAAAAAAATCTGCAAAAATCCATACTGATAGTTTTTCCGGTTTGCTGTAGAGGCTAAAAAATTCTGCTGTCAAAAGTGACCTCTAGAGGCGAATCACCTACATGACGTGCTGCTTGTTTTTATACTAAGATAGCTCAGATAGCACGATTGAGATGGTTTGGACATGTGCAGAGGAGGGATATCGGGTATATCAGTAGGAGAATGCTGAGGATGGAGCCACCAGGAAGGAGGAAAAGAGGAAGACCAAGGAGGACAAGGGCAAGTTAGGAAGGGCATCCAGCGTAAAACATGTGCCAAATCAAAACATGAGGAGGATCCGCTGTGGCGACCCCTAACGGGAGAAGCCGAAAGAAAGTTTTTTAATCTGCTATGGGTATAATCCACTTGTTCGACCTCTAGTCATGATGGGTGCAACATTATATACCTTCATTTATACATTCTATGTTTGGACTCATGCAAAAATTAATTATTCTTCTGCTCGAAAGCACAATAGTGTAGCGTTCCCAATTCAATTCTGGGTTGATTTCTGTATGTGCTTTTATTTGTCCGTGGTCTCTGTACGTTTGCATGGGTTTCCTTCGGGTTTTCTGGTTTCTTTACACCTTTAAAAACATGCTGTTAGCTGGAGTCAATATGTAGACCGACCCATACGAATTATTCATACAGGATCCTGTATTATTTTATATTTTTAAACGACCCACGAGAAAGCCGGACAGACTAAAGCGCTGCTGCATCGCAAGGATGCATTATGGGTAGTGCAGATTTTTGATGGTCTTTTTTTAATATATATAAAAAACATCCCACGTACTTTGATATAGTTGATAATGATGATCCTTCAAAACATCTGGATGACCCTGGATCAGCTTCTAGGTAGAAATCAGACAAGAAACCTCAACCTGAACAGGACAAACCACTAAATCAACACTTTTATATGGAAAAGAATGCATTTCTAGAGCTATATTTACTCTTAAGTGTATGAAAATGAGCTCACTGTATACATATAAATGCGCACAAACACCATAAAAAAAAACAAACAAACACATGATTGGGTCTCCTACTAACTACTAAATAAACATGGCGACCAGCTAGTTAGCACGCGACTCACTTTCTGGGCGCCTTTTATTGTTGTAAATAAAGTATTTATTCGATAAATAATCAATGCAATTGATCTCTAATTTAAATACGTTTTCTCGAGTGTTAAAGCAACACAAACCTCCACGAGCCGCCCAATGCTTTCATTTCCACGAGGATGTGTAGCGGCGCGCGCGCGCACTACATCAGACGCAGCCAACAATTTTAACCAATCGGAAAACACGATTCGTGTGACGTCACGGAACCCGGAAGCAAACTTTTCTAAACAAGAGTTAACGGTTCCCAACCCCAACCTGTTTTACCGTAATAACTGTATAATGTGTCATATTGGTAATACCACGTGTAGATTAGATTAGATTAGATTTTGTATTTGTGCAAAGTACATGTACAGAGCCAATGGAATACAGTTAGCATCTAATCACAAGTGCATAAGTGGCATATATACAATAAATAGCAATATGCTAATTGTATAGTATTTTCATTTTTATTTGTTGTTGGCTTTTTGTTATTGTATTGTGTTATTTATTTGTTGCTTTTGGCTTTTTTTTGTCTTTCTTTTTTTGGCCCATTTTGCATAAAAAAAACCACAATATATAATTTTATTATACCTTGCAAAATATATAAATATTATATAATAGTAATTTCCGGTTCAGTTCTGGTTTAATATTTTCTGGTGCCTCTGGACATGTTGTGGCTGAGTTCTCGGGTAAAGGTGGTGGCAGTTTGACTCTTGTCTTGACATCTGTGGATTCCAGCAGTGTTGTGAGCCAGCTAGGACTGACTTTTGGGAGCATTGTGCAGTTGTGTTCTCGTCTGCTTCTAGCATCAGTCTGGCTGACTTTCAGTAAACAGCATTAGGTCCAATCTTGGGCCATTGATCCAATGTGGTATGTGGGCCAAACTCACTGCCAAACCTCAGCCAGATCCAGCCCAGTTTGTGGTTTCTTTTCCAAACTATTACCGCAAAGTTGGAGGAACACATAAGATGCGGTATAATGAAATTGAAAAAACTGAACCCCATAACATTAGACCAATGAAATTTCCGAATGGAAACGAAAAAACGCACCTCACCTGTGTTCTGAGCTGCACGGCATCGGGAGAAAAAACTTTTTTTTTTAAACGCACACCGATGCCAAAAGATAAACTCCTGAGAGAAATAGTTGTGAAAGGAAGGAGGAAGACAGTGAACAATGACTTTCTTGGTAGGCTACTGTTTAGATACAAGCCGTTGAAATGCGTTGAGTCTGGGTGAAGGGAGAGCTCGCTAACTCCAGTTGCAACAGAAATCATATAAGCACAGACAGGTTTCCAAAACTGGTGCTTTTTTTTTTTTGGCAACAGTGTTATGGGTTAGTTAAAGAAACGTAGAAATGAGCATCAGAAAATAATAAGGACATATTCCTCGGTCTTGCACACATGCAGTAATACCGGAAAAATGCGGAAGCGCCGGAAGCGCAACATATTTCACCCGTTACACCGTGTAACAGACACTGTCTTTATATATACTGGCTTTATAGTCCGGAAATTACGGTATTTATGATCATAGGCTTAAAATGACACACTGAAATACAGCCAGATATTTAAGAAGGCAGGATAAAATAGGAGTGTCTTATTTGCATATTTATATCCTTTATTACTTGGTATTATTTTTTATTATTAATTTATTATAATATTATTATAATATTTAAAGGACAAAATAGAGCTGTGTTTCTTAGGATTGGGTTAATGGTTCAAAATAACATTCAGCCCTGAATAAAAACAAAGTGCATGTGTGTGTAGTATGGAGGTGTTGATCATCCTCTCCAGGACAGGAAGTAGATTTGCCCCAGTGCGTCTCCACATACGATCTGATTCGGGTCATTCGGGTTCAACTGCAGCACCTCGACCGGAGCCTTACACACAAACAGACCCAGCTGAGAGAGAGAGAGAGAGAGAGAGAGAGAGAGAGAGAGAGAGAGGGAGAGGGAGAGAGGGATAAATCACACTTCTGCAACACATTACAATACAACACATTATTACACTAAAACACAAATACCTGTTTCTTAGTGTTTCTGTCCCACAGTTTGACGGTTTTGTCGTATGAGGCTGAGATGATGATCCTCTCTGTGAGACGCAGCACACTGATCCTGTCACTGTGTACCTGCACAATTTACATCACATTAACACATTTTAGAGTCAGTAACTAATCTATCTATCCATTCATCCATTTATCATAAACACACATATAGCTAAAGATCAGGCATAACATTATGACCGCCTGCCTAATATTGTGTTGGTCCCCGTTTGCTGCTAAAACAGTTCTGACCCGTCGAACATTAACAGCATGAACTTCTTCAGCAGGAGCAGGAACTCGTCTGTTGGATCAGACCACACGGACCAGCCTTCGCTCCTCACGTGCATCAGTGAGCCTCGGCGGTCCACGACCCTGTCGCCGGTTCACCACTGTTCCTTCCTTGGAGCACTTTTATAGATACTGAGCACTGCAGACCAGGAACATCCCACAAGAGCTGCAGTTTTGGAGATGTTCTGACCCAGTCGTCTAGACGTCACAATTTGTCTTACTCCATTAAATCCTTTTTCCTGCTTCTAACACATTGACTGTTCACATGCTGCCTAATATATCACACCCACTTACAGGAGATAGGATGAAGAGATAATCAGTGTTATTCACTTCATCAGTCATAACTTTAGACCTGATTGGTGTTTGAGAGAATTTGCACTGAAGAATGACAGAAAATCCCACAATCCAGGTGTGTAAAACTTATTGTGTCATAACCAAAAAGACTTAAGACTGTAATTGTTGACAAAATGTGTTTAAACCAAGTAAGGAGTAAAAAGTCTGAATACTTATGCACATGTTATATTTAGGTTTGACTTCTGAAATTCGCAATTCACTTTGCCATTATGGGTTACTGAGTGTAGATTAATGAAAGAAAAATCTAATCAATACTTTCTGAATGCACTGTATGTGTATATATGTATAATATGTATATATACACACACACACACACACACACACACACACACACACACACACACACACTGCATGTATTCAGACCCCCTTCACTTTTTAAAATTTTCTATTAAATTCTGCATTCCAGAAACAGATCCATACATACAGAATAATGTGAAAACATTATTTCCTTTCATTTGTTATAACAGACTGATTTTGGACTACGTACAGTCACAAAACACACCTGTAGTGTTATAACATCACTACCACTATGCCAACCTGAGAAGACAGCTAATCAAATCATGACACTTCTAAAGATAAAAAAAAGTAAAAGTCTGCTAAATGATAAAAAGGTGTTTAAAAGTTATAATTTGAGAAAACATGGAAGAGAATCAGACTCACGGGTGTCTTCGGAGTCCATTTGCGCAGAGCCGGCGTCTGATTAAACCACATGTGACCCTTTGAATCTCCAAATACAACCAGTGCTGTGGATAAAGCAATAAAGCACAGAGAGTGATTGTGTGTGTGTGTGTGTGTGTGTGTGTGTGTGTGTGTGTGTGTGTTTATTCACCACGATCACATTAAATATTATTAAAACACGTATTTAAAACAAAATTGAGGATAAACACTTGCGGTTGCTCTACACTATGTGAAATGAAAGACACACCTTCGTGCATTGCAACAGCTGTGATGCCGTACTTCCTGCTTTCATATTCTACTTCCTCATCTTCGTCTTCGTCTTCATCAGCATTATCGTCTTTCTCCTTCTCCTTCTCCCCTTGCAGTGTCTGTCCGAAAGCTGAATTTAGTTTAACATCTTCATTCAATGACAGTCGTCGTTCTGGTCCTTTTCCCTTTCGTCTTCTTTTTCCTCCTTCTTTTTTACCTTCTCCTACATCGAAATGAATCCGCTACAAGTAAAGAGATAAATCACATCAATCATCTATTATCTTTAGAGTATATGTTACTATAGTCTATGCTGAATCCTGATCTCATTATAAACACTCGTTCCCTTGCCGGTCTCTCGCTTTTTGCTCTGTAAAGCAAAAGTGTAAAGTCGTCTGTCATGAAGCTACAGTTTAACCTTTGAATGTTACACTGGCACTGGAGACTTCTTCTGTAAATCATACTTCAACATTTCCTTATAGAAAACTTCATCGTATACATGACTGCACGTCTTTTCATCCGTGTGCACTGTAACACGTCCCTATAAACGAGACGTTGCTATAGATTCAATACGTATTATACTATATATATATATATATATATATATATATATATATATATATACAAAACACTTTGACAAATCCAGGTGCAAATGCTATGCTTACGCTTCATCCATTTCTAAATGGGTTTTTTTTTTGGTGTTGCTAAAACACATTCATTTTTATCATCTTCTCCAGCCCTGTCAAGGTGAATATTATGAGTAGGGATGCACCGAATATTCGGCCACCGAAAATTTTTGGCCGAAAATGGCCCAAAAGTGCATTTTCGGTTTTCGGCCGAAAGACTTTGATCACTGAAAAAACACGGGCGAAACAGTTTGTTGTGATGACGCAAACAGAAACCGTGCCTGCAGCAACATGTGTGGACGTATTTCAGTATATCTGAGAAAGACCCACGGATAGCGATTTGCAAAACATGTAATGCCGAAATTTTGAGAGGAGGTGCGTCTGCAAATACTTTCTCCACGTCGGGTTTAATTTATCAGCTGAAATCCAAACATCCCGATCGCTATGCTGAATATGAGAGAAACGCGGCACAGAAAAGCAAAACCCCTCCGAGCATGCGCACTCCGTTTTTGAAAAGGCAGGAAGTTTCCCAGTGATAGTGTTGTATTGTATCTTTAAGCAGTTGCACTTGTTCTGAATGCACTTTGTTTTTATGAAAGAACATATTTAATTGTACAACCTTTCAGCAGGCCAGAGGGCCTGTACATTATTATTTAATGTACACATGAGTGCATTTAAGTTAAACATTTCAGTTTGAATTTTAATTTATTTTATCCTGTGCATTGTTGCAATGTGCTATAAATAAATATTTTCATAATTTGTAATTGATTTATTCTTTGAAACTTTAATATTGATTTATGCAATTGAAATGCCTTGATTTTAGTAAGTTTAGTACACAGTCATAGCCATTAATGCAATGGTAATAATAATTAGCACAATTTCTTTCGGTGTTTCGGTTTTCGGTCTTGCTTTCCTCTTTTTCGGTTTTCGGTTTCGGCCAAGAATTTTCATTTCGGTGCATCCCTAATTATGAGTTTTATTCAGGTCAAAGCTCATACTGGGAGTTTCAGCTTTTTATCCCTTATACTCTATAAGCACTAATAGTAGTAAAAGAAAGAAAGAAAAAAAGGAGGAGGGAAATAAACAGGCTTTTACATGTCTCATATACACTACAGAACAGTGAAATTGTTTCTTCGCATTTCCTAGCTTGTTAGGAAGTTGGGATCAGAGCACATGAACAGCCATGATACAGCTATGTTCAAGGGCCCCAAGAGTGTCAGCTTGGGTGGTGCTGGGCCTTGAACCAACAACCTTCTAATCAGCAACCAGGAGCCTTAACCATTAATCTACTTTCATACAATGGTGGGTTTAATATCAATAATAATTAAGAGTCAAGTCAAGTTTATTTCTATAGCACTTTTTACAACAGACATTGTCTCAAAGCAGCATTAAGCAGAGTTAAGGTGAATGGTGTGTGTTTATCCCTGATGAGCAGCCATGGTGAATGTGGCAAGAAAAAAATTCCCTTAGATGTTATGAGGAAGAAACCTTGAGAGGAACCAGACTCAAAAGGGGAACCCATCCTCATTTGGGTGACATCAAGAGTGTGATTATAGACTTTAAACAATACAGAACACTGGAGAGTGAGAACTAACATGAGCACTGGAATGTAGGATTATGAGTAATGTCCGCTCTTATGTCTTTTACAGTCATTTGTGGTTATAAAACTAGGAGCTACTGAGCAACTCATTAAATAGCTCAACATCTGAGATCATCATAGATCCAAGAGAAGGTTATTTATTTAGATGTATGTCTGTAGCATGCACATGTAGCGTGTCGGTGTGCGTGTGTGTGTGTGTGTTTACTAACCAGGTAGGCCAGTTTAAGCATTCTCATTTCTTCTCCCAACAGCCACAGGCCGTGTTCTCCGTTTCCGAAAACTCCAAACACTCGCTTGTCGTATCCAGCACTGAGACGACAAGCAGACATTGTAAAGTTATCATTCTTAAAACTACATTTACGTTTAATGCATTTGGCAGACGCCCTTATTCAGAGCGACTTACAATCATCTCCTTCATATAACTAAGCAGGAGTTAAGGGCCTTGCTCAGGGGCCCAGGAATGGCAGCTCGGTGTGGATTTATAATCATACCTTGAACTTTAGCTACCACCTGTCCAGTACCACTACTGCTACTACTAGACCACAGTAAAGCAGCGAGGTTCAATGGTGCTGGTCTTAATGGGAGGGTTTTGGTGGTGTAAGACCTGTGTGTGTGTGTTTTTTGCTTACTCCTGAACTGTTTTGTATTTTCCTTCTACAGTAAGGAAAATGTTGACGATGGAGGAGTCCAAACACACTCCCACCAGCGTGGTGCAGTAGTGCAGGAACATCACGCTGCTCTTCAGAGTGTACGAGGAAACTTTAGAAAGACTAAAAAGAACAAATGATGAGAAAAGTAAAAGTCACTTTGACCATACAATAGCATTTGCATAACCATTTATATTATTATTATTATTATTATTATTATTATTATTATTATCGTGTCTGTCTGTGTTTGTGTGTGTGTGTGTTTACTAACCAGGTAGGCCAGTTTAAGCATTCTCATTTCTTCTCCCAACAGCCACAGGCCGTGTTCTCCGTTCCGAAAACTCCAAACACTCGCTTGTCGTATCCAGCACTGAGACGACAAGCAGACATTGTAAAGTTATCATTCTT